>NC_134700.1:270641929-270879429 GCF_043290135.1 Rhipicephalus microplus
TTCTGCTGTGCCTGAGTCTAAGTGCGTGGCTATGTTTGAGTGGCGCCTTCTCAAGAAGCATCAAGTTAGGCCAGCTACAGTTTCAGCTATTGGTTTAAAAGTAGCTATTTTTTATACTTTTTATTAAATGTATAATAAATTGAGCAGTTACTGTCGCTTACTGTCAGTGACAGTTGCCCTATTTCACTTGGTTAGTAGTGTAGAACGGTGTGATGCGATAAAAAAAGAGTAAGAGCTGGTTTTTGAAAGGTCCCGATGCAGTGAAGTGCGCGAATATTAGGAGCGCACAAGCAGGAGACATACACATGCTAAAACACACACTGAAAGCAAAAAGCACAATCCCACACACACATAAATGCACACGCACACACGCATGCACAGGCCTCCGCAGACAACTAAAACGACCTTATCTGCAGCGTTATATTGAATTTTTACGTTCAGACAGATAAAGTTAGATTAAATTTATATGCGTTCACATAATTGATCAAGTCCAGATAATATTCTTATTGAAACAGCTTAGTGACGATAACAAAAAAAGAGAGAAAAAGTAAATGGACTAGTTATGCCTGCCACTTCTAGTGAGAATCTTCAAGAGGCAATATACTGTAAGCCAGCGGCTTTTTAGAGAACTCCTGAAATAAAAGATTTGGCACTGTGTCACTCACAACATTTCTTGTTGTCATAAAAAAGGACGATCACATTTATAGATGGAGCAAGTCGAGATTGAAAATACGATTCGTTGCCACGCAATCTGCTAAGCCCAGATGACACACACACACACACACACACACACACACACACACACACACACACACACACACACACACACACACACACACACACACACACACACACACACACACACACGCACGCACGCACGCACGCACACACACACACACACACACACACAAACACACACACGCACACACGTATTCATACATATGGAATGTCTCTCAGCACACACAAATTATGAATTTATACAGACTTCCCAAGCTTTCTTAACTTTCACTCAAGAAGGTGTTATTCATTGTCACGAGCCGATGTCATTCAACAGGCACATGTAATGTATATAACTTTGTACATTATATTATAATGAAAGTTATTTGTAGTGGAAATCACTGTGTGCTAGTCGTCTGAATATAATGTCTTTGTCCCGGGCTGCGCGTCACTATACTTAACAGCGCGTCACAATGCGTTTTGTATGTTAGACGAAATTATTCAAATATTGGCCTCAGTGTCCGTGTTCAGGGCCACCACCCACACTATGCACCCTACACAAAGTAAAGTGCCTACATCGAGGAAAGATAACAGGCAACGTTTGCTCAAGCACGATGAAGGAAGAGAAAAAGCAAAGCACTTGAGAAGTGACAGGCCGGCAGTACAGCAAGAAGACGTCTCGCCAATTCAGTTCCAGTTTATTGCTTAATATTATGAAAGCGACCCGTAGTTAGGATGCAATTTGCCCAAATTCCAAAAAATATCTTTTGAGTTATGTCACTCATATCTCGAGATTTGTTTCAAAAATTCTGCGACATCTGGTGCAACAGTTATGTGGCATAGTTACCATATTAAACTAATCACTTTGTACTACACAAAGAAGTAGCAAAATGTTAATAATGTTTCACTTTCAGGAAACTGAACGCATATGAAACAAAGCTCTCTTTTGGTGCATTTTTCTAGAGCACTTTTTTTTGTATCTGCAGTGGCAAATTCGCTATTCCGAAAAAAAAAACAAGTTAAGGCGAAAGCTATGCTTTTCAGTTTTGCATAAATTACGATACGCTTTTCCTTTGAACTCGGTGAACACGTGCCGAATATTTGTTGCGGAAGTGTTGTGGCATGCCACATTTTCAGTTTAAAGATGCTCATGGTAGATGCGCAACAGCGAACGCCGAATCCCTCGTATTTGCGTGGTGGTCCCCCAAGAAACAAGCACGGTCAGATTGTTTTCTTTGCGGTCTCGACGACGGGTTTGAGGAACATCTGCCGCATTCCCATCGACAATTCGCCGCCTTGTTTCACACGCTCATCCGGTAAGCTCACGCAGTGCAAGTGCAACAGGCCCCTCAAATGCCTCCCGCGAGGAGAGCTAAAAGGCAGGCCTAAGAGGGATTGCATTACCCTATGACTCGCTTTCTTTTTACAAGAATAAAACAATGTTTTGCGGCGGAATTAGGTGAAGTGCGGAAGGGGGGTCAAAAATAAAAATAAAAAAAATTTCTTCGATATATTTCAATGGTTCCGAGGCGCGAAGAATGCGGCGGCAGACAAGCGTTACAAAAGCTCTGGCGGCTTTTCTCTTTGATCGTTCGGCTGTTAAGACTTCGAGGGGAGAATATAAATTGTCGGTAGACGCACTGCGTAGTTAAACCGCCCGCGTGATTCTTTTCGAATTCTCTCGAGCGGTTTGTTAAAACAGTGCCTCTCCGAAAGTCGCCGGTTCCGCATATAGCCCTGCATATTAGAGAACACCAAGGGGTGCGATTACACTGATGATGTCATCGCGGCTGTCGATGTGGTCGATCAAATGGACGCGATCTTCGTTAATTCTTCATAAGGGGGAGGAGCAGGATGAGAAAAAAAAGGAAAGACAGGGAGGCCAGGCAGACTCGTGTCTGGTTTGCTACCCTACACTGAGGGGGGGGGAGATTAACAGATTAGAAAAAAAACAAAGAAGAGGGAAGAAAGCATCACCAGTGATCATGTGCGCTTGCCTATTGCACGCCTACAATCAGTCGCTTAAGCTGGTTAATTTTAAAAACAGTAGCAGTGCTTGCGTTGCCTTGTTAGCCGGCGACGCAGTGAGCCACGATACGAGATTATTCTCTTCGGAGAACGGTCTGTCGTCGAGTTTCGTCGTGTTATGCGCTATGCACAACGATCACAGAAATGCAATGCAGGTTCTATCGTTTCATCACTGTTGCACGAGTCACATCTGGATGTGTCTGCCATTCTTATTCGAAAAGGGTACGCTTTATCGAAAGCTACTCCTAAGTACACGCGGCGCAGTAATGTTGCATCACAGCAGGGAAGGCTCGATGGAACTGGTGCTTTTGATATGAATGAATCACTTTGTTGCACCTAGAGAAAATTAGGCAAATGAAAGCATCAAATAAACTTGTTAAACCAGCACATCAATCTCAAAGCATGGCTCCTCTTGTTATCATTCATGAAGTTTTGTCAAATTTTGATATAAATGTACTCTGCGTGAGTATATTCGTTGGTGCTAAAGATTTCGAACAACTAAATATGCCTGTCACACTCATGTTTCTTTTTTCCTTAAGCTGCGTTAAGCGGGAAAGTAATTGCGTTCTGTTTCACACGTCATGTGTTACTGCAACCTCCGCTTAGCCTATATATACGCCGTGTTCGGACAAGCTCACGTCGCTACACCTTCTTTTTTGTTTTCTCTTATTAATGAAAACTTCGGGTCTCCCTTCGGGCAGGCTAGTGGCGTTGGTTGCGAAATTTGACGTGAGACGAAGTTTGACATAAAACTAATATTTGTTGAAACGATGTGAGTGAGGGAGGGGGCATTGTGCTGAGCGACCATTATGCGCCGTCAGACAAGTTCTGAGCGGGATCATATAAAACATTTCTTCTATACATGAGGTATTAGCTTTTTTTTCTGACACTGCAAAAAACTTGACATTTTTTCTCTAGTCACGCACAGAGCTGACAGCGGTGTTTCCAATAAATAAATAATTATAACATTCAATATGCTTGTTTCTCTTAGCTGTTATCATGTCATCATTCATATAAGAGCGTGTGTTGCTTAAGTGACAGCAGGAAGTTTCCACGTATATTTTGCGCGTAGAAGTTATGCTAATGAAAGGAAATTTTGTTTAGAAATTGTGATCCCTACACCCGTTACGTCAGGGTTATGACAGCAGCCGGCTTTTGCTTTTTGTCGTTTTGCTTAGCCAAGAAAAAATGAAGCCTCGTTGTCTTTAAAGCAGGATGACACGTTGTTGTACTAAATCGAGACAGCTACTCAGGCCCTACGGTGATGGTGAACGTCGACGGTGCGTCGAGCTATGCAGGTGACACGCTGTAAGTCACTAAATAAAGTTTGAAAGCGGAGCGGGCCTTAAACAGAGCTACTTTGTAACCGTATTTTAGTCTAGGTATATTAGGAGTGCACAAACTGTGAAAGTAAGTGCGAGAAGTCAGGTACGCGAACATCTATAGGTAAATGAGCCCATTACGTTCTCTGCAGGTGACAGAGAGAGCAAAAGTAAACACGCTAATCGAGGAGAAGAGGGAAATAAGTAGAGCTATAATTTTGTCTCTGGAAGGTACAAGTCAATTGAAGAGAGCCCTGAAACAAAAGTATCGGAAGCTTCGCAATTATCTTTAGTGCGACGTCGCACAATGTTATAACCGAAGTGTTCGGAAAAAAGGAAAGAAAAAAAGGGAAGAGTGGAAAGAAAACAAAAATCACAGTGTTAAAAAAGAAAATTGTTGAACTACCACGGCGGCCGAGCGCATACGCGCGAATGTAGTACGCCTCGTTTACGGCTCAACCGCACATCACTTCTCCTATACGTTTCACAATAAAAAAAAACAGCAGTTGGTAGAATAGCTCTATATGCATGAAAATGTTTTTAGTTGTTTTTTCAAACATACGTCGACCACAGAGCGCGTTTACGTACTATCAGCGTCAAATGAAACGCGAACAGTGGAGCGCGGGAATCGAGCATTGGAAAGCGTACACAGTGACTGCAGTCCAGTCATCACCACTGTTGGGCGTGATCATCCGATTTAGAAGCACTGCGCGATCTCCCTACAACGCGATATTGTCACCTCTCTTCTAGTTCTGATATTCTAAACGCAGTGAAAAAAAAAACAAAGGAGAAATAAAAACCAATAAAAGTAAGACGATCAAAAGCGTTCTGAATGACAATACGCCAGCCACTATCATCACAATATCAGCTTACCAGAACAACAAAATAAGCGAAATGTCCAAAATAATGCAATAATGCATCACGCAATTTCGCCGAGCCGAATTATAGCGTACCGTACGTCAGCGGCACAAGTCTCTCTCCCACCCTTCCTCCTCTCTCTCTCTCTTTATATATATATATATATATATATATATATATATATATATATATATATATATATATATATATATATATATATATATATATATATATATATGCGTTTGAGCTAAAGTATACATATAAATACATATATAGATCATTGCTAATCCTCTGCCCAGGCTCTCCTATTTCCTTTCCCGCCAATAGTATGCATGAACGTCTAACATGCGGTAAGCTATGAAGGCTTAAAAACGTTCCCACGTCGAAATGGAAGTGCTAACGACAAAACGGATCCCGTAAAGTACTGGCAAACTATAGTAGAGCTCATACTCTTGATTCCAATGAACAGAGAAGGTGACTCGACAGCTTTCGCCAATTCAGGCATTTTTCCACGCCAGTGCACTGCGTCCGCTGTTAATTAAAACAAGCGCATCACAAGGCTGTGAACAAGGCAACGATTCCTTTAGTAGTGTGGGGCAAGTGACCAGTATTGCCATCGGCTGTCATAATACACACTAGTATACACAGAACATTCACAAATTCCGTTAACATTTTTTTGTTATCATGTTTCTCAACAAATAGGAGTGCCCCGCCGCGGTGGGCTAGTGGCTAAGGTACACGGCTGCTGACCCGCAGGGCGCGGGTTCAAATCCCGGCTGCAGCGGCTGCATTTCCGATGGAGGCGGAAATGTTGTAGGCCCGTGTGCTCAGATTTGAGTGCACGTTAAAGAACCCCAGGTGGTGGAAATTTCCGGAGCCCTCCACTACGGCGTCTCTCATAATCATATAGTGGTTTTGGGACGTTAAACCCTACATATCAATCAATAAATCAACAAATAGGAGTAATTCTACGTCATGTGCCCACAGACACATTTTTCTAACTTATTCTAGATGTTGTTGTAAAATCTGTGATTAGATATTACTTCAATCGATCAATCAATTGAGGCAAAGGCAAATAATTATGCAATAACATGACCCAACAAGACTACCCATTTTGTGGGTAGTCTTGTTAGTGCGCCGTGTTTGTTATTCGCTAGTGTGCTGTGATCAGCCATCCATTATGGAAGGATAATTCGGAAGGAACATTGCGAGGCAGGAACAAAGAAGAATACATGTGGGCACGTTACTGAGGAACTGAAGAACTGTGCTAAAAAAGTAATTGCCAGTACCTTACCTTAAATCATGATTGCAATGGCTTCGAGTCTCCTCATAGTTGTGCATTGTTCCTTCTAAAGGATGCATGAGAAAGCGGTGTGCCCCCGCTCCTGCAAGTGCTGTGAAATATCACAGCTCTTGTAAAAAGAAATCTATTGTGTATACCCTTTTGAGTGGCGTTATTGATGTGAAATCTAGATTGTAAGCTTTGTATCTATGAACGATTTCTAGAGAGAAACCACCACAAGCTATAGGTTGTATTATTGCGGCACGTATTAACGGTGTATGTCGTCTTATCGTGCTTGCACCTTGCTAGCCTGAACGACCACGCATATAAATGAAAGTGAGATGACTGCGGGCTGTTCTGTTGCGTTATAATGACGCGAATAATTGAAGCGACGCCAGATAAGCGGTATCATAAAAGAGACTTCATAGGAAACCCCATAGAGGTCCTGCGAAGCATGAAAAGATTTTCGCCTTTTTCACACACTCAAGCGCAATATTTTAACGAGAGGGCTTTTCCAGAGAGACTTTACTTCAGACAGGTTCACATTTTGCGATTAGCTCAAGCTTTTGTGGTCCGCTTTGTTCTGCGGGGCATTAGGCAAACTTAACTGGAGGGTTATAATTATGAAGACATAGAAAGTGACCCAGTTTGCGTGGATGTGGATTTTTGTGTTTTGCGAGCCTCTATCGTGGTATACGCCTTTTTTTTTGTTCGTGGGGCTATCAGTACAAATACTTACGTATTGTTTTTTCTTTGTTTAACTTCGGTGATGTAAAATCTATCAGTGCATTCAGGTAATATAATAGAAGGCTGTTAGATAGTTTCACAGGCGAGGATTCTCGGCACAAATACAAAAAAGACAGCACGGGAGGTTTTAGAGGATGTTTGTTATAACTTGAAGGATCAGCATCATTCTGCGAATGCGTCAACGTTATGCGTGTTTTCTCGTAAAATTCTATACATTAATTTTAGGTTGTGGGAATAGCAAACAAAAATAATTAGCACACTTCACGAACCATGAGAATCGATGATATGCGATGCACGCGGAGGGAAGGTGACTGTGGCGGAATTCTTTTATTGAGTGAAGCGTTACGAAATGCCGCTGAAGATATTTAGAAACTTTGTACTCAGAGACATCTTACTAAAACGTTGCTAGTATAGCGCCTTGTCTTGAGTGCTTCAAATATTGTTTTTTTTCTAGCACTTTATCTTTATGAACATACATCAACACACTCTAACCGCAGACACAGTTGAACAACCACGTAGCTAGTTTTATACATTGAGTTGTCTACAGTCGCATAACAACACCAATAGCGATGTGGCTATTACAAACATAGGAAGCAGTTAGGTTATATGTAGTGCTTGTGTTTGCAAGGCTGGTAGCAGAGGATTGCGCTACGTAGACCAACTTTATTGGATGGCGCCTAAGTATACACTTGACGTTTACCTGACATGATGCCTCAGAGGAGTACATATGTAACCTTTATAAAACATAAACCACAATTTACGTTTCACCAACACTACTACACTGCATAAAGTCTTTCACTAAAGCCGTTTCCAGACGTGATGTGTCTGAGTGGTATAGAATACTTGACTGCCACGCAGAATGTTTGGGCTTGATATCTGCCACGACCATAACATTTATTCCTTGCTTTCGCCGGGTCAACAATGCCGATGCCTGTTTTTCTTAAAGCTCTCACGCTTAAGTTACAAATGTGTGCGCATGCTCGCCTTCTCTAAGCACAATTGAGCTGTCAATGACCTGCGGTGCATACGCGAATACCGCGGCCTTTGGTATAGGTTTCGTGCCAGACGGGCCTGGAGTAGCGAACTTGACGGCGTATGCGACAGGATTTTCACATTATTCATGCTTCATGCTATGACCAAAGAGTCGTATTCGTCAAGCCCACTTGCCCTCTCATACCCATTACGGACGAGAACAGCCGGTTTGCTTTCCTACGCGGGGGAATGGGAAGTGTAAAGATGAGAGAGAGTATAGGAAAGGGAAGAGAAGGAGACAAAAAAAAGGATTGTCAGTCATGGCGCGTATGCAGCGGTGGCAGTACACAAAAGCGAAAGGTGTTCTCATAGCCTTTTTATAGCAAGCTAAGGAGACAATCACGAGAACCCGCAGATGTAGGCAGCTATATAGATAATTACGTAGATAAAACGCTCATAGTCCTTTGGTTCACTAAGAAATGCTTCTCTTTAAAAAAAAAAGTGCATCCCCGATAGGATGTGCTTATGGATTTTTTGGTGTGAATGTGTACATGCACCACATGATGTTTAAGTTGAAGCATTCGTGCGATGAACAAATAGTTGGGAGTTCTGTGCGTGTTAGGGTGCATGAAAGCGTGGATATGCGCTTTCGTGAATGTGGAATATGTTTGCGCTCAACAATTTTGAAATGGCTTGGCATCAAGCTCCACAACAAGTTATTTCAAGGGCAGCACGAATTTGCTTGTTAACAATATGGAAGACATGCATTGCTTCTCAGCTTTTCACTACGCGAATGCATCATTTGTGGTTTTCATGATGCGTTTTTTTTTGGGGGGGGGGAGGGTAGCAAGGTTGTGAAACATTCGATTAATAAATAGGTGAAGCGCAAGCTTTGCCTAGTAGCATCGTGTATACTTGCTGCAATTCTGAGAAACATCGTGAAAGTTTGTGGTACAGATCTTTCTTACATCCTTTCTGAGAAATTTTTCACAAGACTATACGTTACGTGTAATCACGTGAAGTTACGTAACTTAATATGCAAATTTACAAATGTATGCTATACATTCTCTTCATGAATGTACCCCTGCTTTCCGTTCAATAATAAAACGTTTCGAGCATTTGAACTATCAGAATAATGAGGAGTTGTTGAGAAAGAAATTAAAGCAACGCAGAAACGGACTCAGCAGGACAGAAACAGATTAATACAAATGACCGCGTTTGCGAAGTTTGATTCTTTCTTATCGTGTACGCATGAGCAATCCGTACCAACTATGCACAGAGCAACCTCGTGTCCTTCTAACGATTGTCGCACTTGACGAGGTACTACCTTGGAGGGATATCCGCCGGGAAAGATGACCTAAAGAGAAATACTGTGAAAATTGGACTCCCAACGTGGGAGAGAGAGAGAGAGAGAGAGATGGCTCCAAGTGACCTGCGCTTGCAGATGGACTTGGCAGTTATAGTATCATCACATTAGTGTCAGCCACTTATTACCCACCAACATATTTCACGAAACAGGTTTTTCCGTACACACTGAGGACTGTTTACCATGTGTTTTCGCGTGACTTGGAGTCACCCGCTTAAGGCGGAAGTACTTCCTGATCGCGCTGACCATTGAAGCTGTTCCGCTTCATGAAGTTCACAAGCACTCGGATGTTTATAACTTTGCACTACTAAGCCTCGTCGATATATAGAAGAGAGAACACTGCCCCGAAGATAAGCTAGGAGGCACAATCTAGCTGGAAAAATAAAATGCCTGATTAAATAGAAGAGTAAAGCGTACTGCTAACCACGCCACCCTCCATCTGTACCGACAAGCCATACCACCGCATAACAGCGTGATTCTGCCTTGTTTCACAACTCTTCGTGGTTTTTCTTCGAAGCGTGAACTACCTGGCTGGCTGTTCGAAGAACGCGCGAGTGCATGCACGGCTACAGTGATCTGCCAGAGCAGTCGCTTGTTGCAGTCATTCGAGAAATTTTCAGGCCTTCGGTAAAGAGGCGCATACAGACCGCCCGGCGCATTTCATGGAGTACGCGCGGCTGCCGAATTGTTGTTCTTGAACCGAGTGAAGACCGCTTCCGACGAAGTAGCAGAGCAACAAAAATGAGAGCGTTCGGCATTGGGAAAGAAGAAGAAAGGCGTTCGTCATTGGGAGCAAAGTTATTTTGGGCCTTCGGCGTGACTGCTGTAGTTGCATGCACGCAGAGCGATGCGTCTTCGTTCACGCGAGAGTAAAAATTGTAATCCAGTCATAGCCGGTGGCCAAGAGCTTGCCTTCTTTCTTTCTTTGTATCGTTCATTCGAGTTTTCCCCGACGATAGACTGCCGTACCAGCCCGAATGGCGGATACCCGCAAATGACGCGCTTGGGCATTAACACTCCTTTCCCCGCCTCTGGTGTTGCAAGTGCGGTACTTCATTGCCGATGAAACTACGGGAAGGAGTAGGACCTGGAAGGCGAGCAACAGAAGAAAGATGGGCGTGGTGATACAAGACGCACCCGGCGCTGGCTGTTTAGCACCTCCACCCTTCGCTCACTAATGGCCGCATCCGGTTATGACAGCTGGAGTGGTTATCGCAGATCTCGCCCTCACTTGTCACCACATGGCAGGCGTTTGGTCAGACGGTGCGAAGAGGGACGAGATTGAAGAAAAATAGAAAGGCCGGAATTACCGCTGTTGGGAACGCTGCCGTGATCTAGTGAAATCAGCGTAAGTGTAGGCGTGTACGATAGAGGAAGAATAAGGCGTCGTAAGGATGATGCATGTGTGCGGTAAAGTGGTGTAGCATACGCGTCAAGACAATACGATATAGGTGATTGTGTACAAGATACGAATTGAGTCGTAGCTCACTGTGTTGTCCAAACACTGTGCTATTCGGCGTGCACAAAAAATCTGAGACAATAAATGTCACAACTAATGAATCAGTGTACACTTTGAAAACTACGTTTCTTTTTGAATAAATACATTTAGTTGAGCGTTTACGACCCGATCCCGTCAGACCTGCGTATGCTAGCGATTAACACAAAGGCGCGTAGAAGTAACTGAAGATTGTGAGCGCAGAATGATGGTGCGAGACGCGGAATGTCGAATGCATCTGTCACACTGCTACCGCGGTCTACTGAGTGGAGCGTGAAGGTGGGTTCACACGGTTTCGCCGTCATCTTGAAGCGAAGCTGACTGCTTCTGGACAAGACGCCGGAAAAATTGCGGCATATCCACGAACTGAATGATGATGAGTGGGCGAAGCGCAGTGATCACTCACCGTCTTCGAAACACGTAGACGAAATATTTCGAACGTTTCTATACGCTTGTTCTATATACGCGGTTAAAAGTTGATAAGAGGGTTGGTAGCAGTAGCCGTACATAACGCTTTCAGTGTTTTGATGCCGCTTCCCGCGCTCTAGACACCTCCAGGTCCGCTTGAGGGCGTCGACGTGCCGCTGCGGCTAAAAGGCTTCAGCTGCGGCTTCGCGAACCCTCACAGCCTCCAGGTTCGCTTCTCTGCGCTGCGATGCCGATGAAGCTTTTCGAGCCCTCAACTGCGCGTCAGCTTACTGGCGCTGCCGTTTCGCTGCATCTTTGCGAGCCCGCAACTCTGGATCCACTTGTGTGCGTTGCCGTGCGGCAGCCATTCTGCGAGCCCTCAGCTAGGCATGCCGTTTGGCCGCCTTGTCTTCATTGTCTTCGCTGTCGACGAGGAAGAGATCGCACACTAGTAGCGAGTGACACAGCGCTGCCCCTAGCGGTCTCCACTCAAATCCACAGCGCGTGGCGGGAGCGAGTGCTTCATTGTCTTCACTGTTGAAGAAAGAGAGAGAGAGAGATCGCACGCTGGGAGGGGACATGTGCTGCAGCGCCTCTAGCGGGCGCTCAAAGTAGCATGTCACGCCAATGAAACGACAAGGCTCGCCCCTAAATAGCTTAACCCCCCAAAAGACGATATATATGCCGTTACCCGCACTGTGTCGGGCACCACATTTTCGCGGTGCTCAGTGAAAGCGGCGCTCAGCTAAAATAGCGCAAAATGCCCAATTGCCCATACGAAACATTATTTTACTCGTTTCTTTTTAATTCTTAGCCTGTCGTTACTAGCATCTGGCCACTATTATTAGAGACTCTGTATTTTTGAGGAAGCTTAGTTAAGTAACAGCCATATGCGTAATGAATTGCTACGGTGGTAGAATGGTATGGTAGGACGCTTTCATCCTACCATTCCGCCAACAAAGTTGGAATCATTCCCTGCAACACCGAGCACTCTTGTTAAAGTTTTATTCCGCGCACATGCCGTTGTGAAACCACATTCTCGGAAGCATTGCCACTATTGAAGAAGATCAACTGTTTGAAACAACACTAGCTAACACTGTATAAATTGGCACTGAAAAACGTGTATCTACTGAATGTTTGCTGCGATTATTGTTTGCTTTTATTTGTGTGTTTACTCACTCCCCCGTCTAATGACCTGACCTTGGGAGTATACTTAAGTGAAACATGAAACTATTTATATCCATCCTATTATTTTATTACTAGTGCTAAGGGGGCAACTTAGTGGCAGAGGCATTGAGATGTTAAGCTCGAGGGCACGGGTACGAGTCTCGACGGCGGCAGCAACGTTTCAATGGTGGCAAAAAGCGAAAACACCCGTGTAATTAGATTCAGATTGCCGCTAAGGAACCCTGTTTGTACGCTTGCTCGATTCTTCTTATACTCTTGTAGCTCGCTGTTTCAATTTCTTTCGAGGCATGACAAGTAAGGTGGCTTATCGGGAAAAGTTTTTAGGGTTACTTTGTGTCGCTGCAAGAGGTACGCCTGGAAATTACAGACCTTTCTGCAGTAGATTGGATTAATTACACAAAGATGCACACGCAATGAAAACATCAAGATAATAATCTCTCGTTATAGCAGAAAGAAAGCGAAGGCTGAAGCATTACGACAAAATAAACTCACGGGCCGACGTGCACCAACCTTTAATGGCCGTGCCGATGGGGGCGTATTTAAATGAGCAGCGTGTACAGTGTTACTATGTCACTTTGTCAGCAGGTCTGGTTCATCGAGGTATCGTTAATTTGCTCCTAACGATCGTGACAAAGGCAAGTAAATAGGTGAAGGAGCAGAACCTCACTTTTTTACGACTATCGTAGCTTGTTCCACCAATTAAAACAAAGGAATACGACATTCTGGCCTTTTGCATGATACATATATAGGGTCTTCACGGATAATAAAAAAAGTTTACTCATACCCCCTTTATACAATGTTTATTTTAAGCATGAATTACCACACTTGACAGTGCTGCGTTTGCAATGGAGAAAAAACTTGGAAGCTTACAAAGGAAGGGTCAACTTGAATTTAAGACGACACAGCAATCCTTACGAACAAAAATTTTAGGAGTAACCTTAAAGGACAACAAGAGGACAGAGTGGGTCAGGGAACAAACTGACGTCAAGGACATCTGAATGGAAATCAAGAAGGAACGGGCATGGGCAGGGCATGCATGTAGCGCCTGGAAAGGTAACCGCTGCTCATGAAAAGTGACAGACTGGATTCCAAGATAAAGCGAGCCAGTGGGAGAAAGACATAAAGTTCGCTGGGTAGATTAGATCAACGAGTTTGCCGGGATGACGGAACAGTCAGTTGACAGTCGGCGCTCTTTCCTGTCCTTTTTGTATCTTCCTTAAGTTGTCGCGCTGAACTAGAACACAACCACGAGGAACCATTTCACCCAAATTAAGCTTTGTTGCTGCAAGATAGCAGCTCTCGAAGGCAAAATTGAGATGTTGCTAAAAATGATTGCGTTCCTAGAATCCAAATCGAAAGAGCTAACCAATCCCTCCTCACCCACAACTAAGGCTATGGAGAGTGAGCCCACGCTCCGGATGGCAGAACTGAGCGCGGAAGCTGTATTTGAGGCTCGTGCAGAGGCCCGCATGGAAGCCCGTCTTAGTGCCTTAGAAAATCAAATTTTTGTGGCAATGGTCCCGCTATCGCCAAAATGATCGAAAGTACCCCCACAATCATCGCCCAGCACTTGGCACAGTCGTCGCGAACCGTCCGACGATCCGGTAATCTGATTAAAGACATGTCTGGCCGCTATCCCTAAACCTCGCGTCACTTCATAATAAATGATGTAGATGGCGATGATAGCTGCACGCTTGCTGGAATTGAAGATGCCACCCTCACCGCGAGTGCTGACTTCACAGCTGAGTCCCTACAATCGCTTTTTAACTTCAATGACTATGGCGGGCAACCTTCAATTTAGACGCTTTCTATGTTACAAATCGGTCACCCCCATTCAAATTACTCAATGATATGCCGGGGATTCCGTTCCCGCGCCAAGCGGGCTGACCTCCGGCTTTTCCTACCGAATCTCGCTTCACTTCCCGCAGTGGTTGCCCTCAAGGAGCCAGGGAGTGGCGCTAGCTTTCCAAATTATGCCACGTTCAAGCCGGACCCCTCTTCCTGTATATTCGTACACAAATATTATACAGCCAACCATGTGGATTCGGAACTTAATACTGAATATTCCTATGCGATGGTCACCTTCCTTTCGCTTAAGAAACGTGACGCACCATTGCACATACTGAACCTCTACTGTTCTCCCAAACTTAAAATGTTTCTTTTGCAGCACTCTTCAGTCGCTTCCTGAAGGATGTGGGCAGAGATACCCTTGCGATCGTGGGCGATTTCAACGCTAACAGCACACTGGGGGGGGGGGGGGTACGTGCGTGATGAGAAGCGTAGGCGCAAGCTTGCGGAGCTTGCGTCCACGCTGGGCCTCACTCTTCACACTGACCCTGCATATCCAACGCGATTGGGTAACTCCGTGATTCGGGACACGTGTCCGGACCTTACCTTCACCAAAAAATATTAGACACGCCGACTGGACAAGCACCGAGGAAGCCCTCGGCAGCGACCACTGCATAATCAACACAACCGTCACAGCCACACCATTGGCAAGACCCGACGCCCAAGCCCGCCAACCCGACTAGACAAAGTTCCGGAAAAACTACACCAATCTGGTCCCTATTCACGAAACAAGTTATCACGTGTGGTCACAAGAATTTGTCACACACCTTCGTTTGCCGGAAACTCAAGTTCAACTCTCAGAGGCTACGTCAGGGGTTGACAACCACCTCCTTCACCTCTGGGAGGCGCGGCACAGCTTCGTCCTCAGATGGCACCGCCAAAAACACAATTGGAAGCTGAAAATTTGCATTTCCGAGCTCACCCAACGAGCGGCTGAGTACGCGGCCCAGCTCGCCGACTCGGATTGGGTGGACCGATGCTACACGGCTTCTAGACAAATGTCGAGCCGGAAACACTTGGCGTCTCTTTCGCGCCTTGATTGATCCAATCCAAACTAGAGCCGAGACACAAAAACATCTCCAACGGGTTATCTATGTCTCCGAAGGAGACACTTCAAAATTAGTATGCAAACTCTGCGGTCAATACCTCTGTGTCCGAGGCGACATTCAAGGGCCAGCGTGCTTGTACGCAGGTGCCGAGAACACGGATCTGGATCAACCATTCCGACTACATGACCTGAAGGCGGCCCTGACTAAAATGAAGGGAGGAACGGCGCCGGAGAGAGACCAAGTAACAGTGAAATTACTTGCCAATCTTCCCGGACACACTCCTCGCGTACATAAACACTATCTGGCTTGGTGGGACACCCCTCCCAATTGAATGGAAGACTGCCCTGATCACTTTCATTCCAAAAGCCAGCAAAGCTATTAACACGGATAACCTTCGGCCCATCTCCCTCACGTCTTGTGCGTGAAAGCTGGTGAAGACTATGGTACGAGATCGGCTATCCGAGTTTTTGGAGAACCAACACGTATTTGCAGACACAATGTTCGGGTTCCGCCTGCATCGGTCCGCTCAGGATGTTTCGCTTCAGTTAGACTGCGAAATTCTAAATACCGTCGACTCCCGCCTTGATGACAAGGCAGTACTTGCCCTCGACTTGAAGGGAGCTTTCGACAACGTCACACATGACATCATTCTGACGCACATTTCCCAAATCAACTGTGGATACAACACGTTACGTTACATTAGACGATCCCTCTCTGACCGACAGTCATATATCCGAATACAAAATGAAGAACATGGCCTCTACCAATTAGGAACGAGAGGTACCCCACAGGGCGCGGTCCTCTCAACCCCACTGTTTGATCTGGCTATGATGAACGTACCGGCTCAGCTGGATAATGTTGAATTCATACAACACGCACTTTATGCCGACGACACTACCATATGGCCCAAACATGGATCGGTAAGAGACATAAAAGCCAACCTGCAGCAAGTGGTGGAGATCGTGGTTGCGTACGCCCGCCGCTTAAGCTTTAATGCTCCCCTACTAAATTGGATTTTGTGCACATTCCCTCCTCGCCAAAGTGCACTACCAAAATTGAACTGTCCTTGCAAAGCGGACCCAACCAAGAACACGTTGAGATCAGAGTGCTGGGTCTGTTTATTCAGAAACATCGCCGAGTCAATACAGCCTTGACAAAAATGCATAAGATGGGGGACCAGGTGGGCCGTATGGTCCGCTGGGTATCCAACAAGCGCGGGATTTACGTTGCAGAGACGCCTTGCGGCTGGCGCATGCATTCGTAACTAGTCAAGTCCTCTACTCGGCTCCTCACCTCTACCTGCGCAAGTTCGACGAGAACGCCCTTAAGGCGGTTCTCAGGAAGATGTACAAGCGTGCCCTCGATCTCCCAATAACCACGTCCGACCAGCGCTTTATGGGCCTGCGGATGGTAAACACTATCGCAGAAATCCGGGAGGCACACTTGACCAATCAATACACGAGACTTTCAAAGACTCCGTCGGGTCGCCGCCTATTAGCCCGACTACACATCCACCATCCAACAGAGATGGAGGAACGCGTACGTATTCCAGAAAGCTGGAGGTACGCCCTGCATTTGCGCCCTCTTGCGACTAACATGACACGTGACGACCACAGTGACAGGCGCCTTGCGCGGCGGAGGCACTGGCCTGCCTCTATGGGAAAAAGCACGGCGTCTTTTACGTTGACACCTCCTGCCCTCACCATGGGAGATGGTACACTGCTGCAGTCGTCCCCCAAAAGTTCGCGGTGAATGACCTCTCATTCAGAGCACAGAACATAACGTACGCGGAGGAAGTCACCATCGCACTAGCAGCCGCAGACCTGAACTCGTGCGTCATCTTTACAGACTGTAGAGGGGCCTGCAGAAATATTCAACGCGGGTATGTCCCACACCTGGCGTACCGCATCTTACAAAACAGTAATTACGTCGGGGCCCTCGTGTCCCAAAAGATCATATGGGCTCCACCTCACCTGGGCCTCGAAGGCAATGAAACGGCTGACGCCGCCGCCCGCGCGCCCACTCTCAGGAAAATGCCTTCAGACCTTTTCGAAATGGATCTCGAACCTAATCCGGCCTCAACTTTTCGATAAATTACTGAAATGATGAATGATGAACCAGTAGATGAAATGATGAACCAGTAGATGAATAAATCTACTGGTTCGGTCATTCATTTTCACTGGTATAGCGCACCACGACAAGGACACACACAAAGGAGAGATGCACACACACACAGCGCTGTGCATCTCTCCTTTGTGTGTGTCCTTGTCGTGGTGCGCTATACCAGTGAATATGATGAATCTCAACCAACTAGCCCGGCAACGTGCCTTAGCAAAGTTCGGCCATTCAATTTGTTCTAAACCGTGTAAGGGCCTCATAAAGACGCAGGAGCGTTTACTCCTCCGCCTTTACATCAAATCACTGCTGTGCCCGTCAGTTTTTCAATATCTCGATCCTGTCTGCACAGGAAAATGCCCGCACTGTGCGGAGAAGTCTTCGGACATCTTTTACATGGTGTTGGCAAGCCAGTCAACCCCTCGCCTCACTCCAAAAGCGAACCCCACCCGGGAGAACTGGGAGGTGGCCCTGCTCGGCTGCTCCGACCTAGCCAGCCAGAAGGCCCTGGTCAACCAGGCCCCAGTCGTGTTGGACGCCAATGAGCTTCTGCAATGAGGAACCCACCCATTGTTTGTGAGGGGTGGCTCGCACCGGGCCACCTCCCACATACTCCCTTTATATAGATAGAATAAAGTTTTTTTTCTCCCTCGGCTGTGGCGTCTCTCATATCATTGTTATAGAATGCAAGATTCTCAAGAATTAACAACGCTAAACAGCCAATAGGGCTCTCGAACATGAGCACGGGAAAATAGAAACGAAGTTGTGCATGACGCGCTGCAAAGTGGATGAAACAAAAGTCTCAGAGATAGAAAAAACGACAGCAAATCCACTGAATGAATGATGATTAGTGGGGCCAAGCGTCTGCCTGTCTGTCAATCCGTCCATGCATCTGTCCATCCGTCCATCCATCCGTCCGTCCGTCCGTCCGTCCGTCTGTCTGTCTGTCTGTCTGTCTGTCTGTCTGTCTGTCTGTCTGTCTGTCTGTCTGTCTGTCTGTCTGTCTGTCTGTCTGTCTGTCTGTCTGTCTGTCCCTCTGTTCATTCCTCCGTGAACTATAGGAAATTGTCAACTAGAGGAAAATTACTAACGCCATCTAGTGATATCTTCAAGGACATATATACACAACTCCATCTATTGGGCAATTCGCTGCATACTACTACGTTAAACTGCAAAGTTTTTGTTTTGCACCTAAACAGGTATTTCACTGAGATGTGTGTTTGAAATTTATGATCTGACGAGTCTGATGTCTAAGTTTCTGTTACCCCCCACCCCCCTTATGTAATACCCCAACAGGGGCCTTTAAGGAAAAATAAATGATGATGATGATAGATGGATAGACAGATATATGGATAGATAGATAGATAGATAAATAGATAGATAGATAGAAAGATAGATAGATAGATAGATAGATAGATAGATAGATAGATTGACCAATCACATCAGGATAGAGGTGCTGTTTTTGCTCTCTCACAGCCATAGCGACTAAAACCTGACCCTGACGCGCCGTCACATTCCTACTTTATTTATTTATTTCTCTATAACGCAACGGCAACTTTCTTCTACGACCACTCTTCGCCAGCCATCGTGAGCCAACACGTCTAATAGCCCCGTGTTGGCTGTCGGTTAGGCACTCGATTTATGGTATTGGCGCAGGCCGGCCGTCGCCTTCACCGCTGCTCGTGGCGCTCATTGGACCTTCCTCAGACGGCGGCGTGGAAGCGCTGCAATTTCAGGCCGACCTTGTTGCGCCAGCGAGCCATATAACAGCCGCCACTGTAGATTCTATCACCGTCTAGCATCACTATAAAAAAATGATGGCTTGGCCAGCATCCCGTTCCACTTTATTCGTTGTAATGTTGTTCAATGACAAAGAGGTGAAAGAGTAATGCCGGCCATGAAGATTCATATATCCGTCAAGCTGAAAGAGACCACTGTTCTCACGCGAGTACTCAGCTTTATATGTACGCTGATTCGCGAAATCGATGGTGTGGCACGCGTTTAGCGTGACAGATGAAAGTACAGTTTTTTTTTTCAACGTTGTATACAATGTGTGCAAATACTTTCGCCATCACAGTGTGTATATGTCAGAAAAAAAAAGTCACGAAAATGGTGTACACCGGTAAGCGGTTGTGTTCTAGTAAAAGTGCGACAACTTCAGAAAGTTACAAAGAAGACAGGAAAGAGCGCTGACTGTCATCTGAATTTTTTTAAGGGGCCACGACAGCTTTTACGCAAAGTACAAGAACAGTGCTCATGCGCGACAACACATGTGTGACCATAACAAAGTAATCTTAACTGAGAAAAAGAATACTCTCGCTCGGAAAGGATAACTCAAGGTGTAATGATGCATTGATCCTTGGCCTTCCTCATAAAAAATGCTTCTAATATCTTTCTTTCATTTTTTGTTCGCGCTTTTTTGCAGAAACCGTGTTTTATGAAACATAAGATTGCACTTACATTCTTTACTATGTACAGCCATGAGAATGCCGTAGCCATTCTTAACGTTTAAAGCATGCTGTCTTGCTCGATTATTGAAGCATTGCCAAGTTTGTCTTATGTTTACGTTTTCACATATCAGTGGTATCTCATGCACAGCATTAGATTGGAATACAGTAAACCTATTCTCGTGGTGAATGCTGCAAGATTGACTATTGGCTGTTCTTTTACTTGGTATAATAGCGGTCGTAGCACCTTCAGTAAAATTCACGTGACAGTCAGCGCTCTTTCCTCTCTGTTTTGTCTGTTCCTGAAGTTTTCGCGCTGTTATTAGAACACAGCCGCGATCAACCAACTCGACGAAATTAAGCTCTTGCTACCGGTACTACCGGTAAGTGGGAAGCGATAGAACGAGTCAGAAGGGCGTCCTCTATTGGGGGGGGGGGGGAGATATTTTTGCGATTTATGTGGGTCGCGTGCACTAGCAATTGCATTAAACGTTGTCTCAGGAGGTGAAAACTGGGCTTATCTGCACAAATTAGTTGTGGATTGTGAGAATTTTTCCTCAAAATCGCATATCCAATAGTGTGTCAAGAAAAAAAAAAACAAATGAATTTCGTGGGCCTTGCAATGAAAGCGCAATCCCAACGATATATCAGAGTTGATGGGTGCGTATGTAGATTTGGCTTTTGCTGTTTAGAGAAGTTCTAAATATTCCCTTTTTTTCTTCTCTCTGTTTTAGTGTGCGTCTTTTCTCATCCGTTTACTCGCAATTATTGCTCTCTTCTTTATTATCCTTTTTTGCTTTCCCTCTTTCTCCTTTCTCTCCTTTCCTATCCCCCATCCTACTTTTTTATCCTTCTTTGATTTTTTTTGCTCTTTCTTTCCCTGCTTGCATTTTTTCTCTCCTTCTCATTCTCCCTGCGCTATGTTTTACTTATCGGCCCCTTCTTACTATCACTTCTTTCCTCACGCTCTCTTCCTTTTTTCCACCCTCGAGCTACAGCATACTGTACAAGGCTATGCCATGCTCTTATGGCATGCCTCAACAGCCGAGTGGTTAGTACACTCTCCTTCGAATGAAGGATGTGCGGTTTTAAATCCTGCCTAGTTAGCAATTTTTGTTCTCGCCAATAATTTGTTTTTCTTTCTCTCTATCTGTACTCCTGCTCTTATTCATCAGAATTACTGCAGACCATGTGGGAGAAGTCGGCACACGAGTCCTGGGAGCGAAGCAGAAGAGGACGAAGATAAAGAGGAGGATGTAGAGAGCGCGTGCGGCGTCGTGACGATGAACATTTCTGCTTCCGACAGGCAAATTATGCCTAGCGTATATAGCTTCACCATTAAAAAAACACACAGAAAACAATCGGGGTGGCTGAAGGGATTATTCCGGTGATAGCGATAGTGTACTGAAATAAAAGTGGGGATCTTTCAATGAGAGAGTAAGAAATGAGCCATGAAAGCCAAGTGGATTATACTACGCTTCAGGCCCGTAACAAGAAATGTTTTTTCGATATGGGCTCACTAGTTTAAGGCCCCGAAAAACACCTTGATTTTTTATTTGTCCTCGGCAAAACACCCCCTGCATCCGAATTGTGGTAGCAGGGGAGAGCCCTTGGGCGCCCTCCCCTAGCTACGGCTCGCTACGCTTAGTCATGAAAGTTGCCAGGGGAGGGTCAATGCTATGCGAATAATCAGCGTTGCTTTTTGAGCTTGCTGGTATGTCGCTGTGACTTTAAAATGTTGAACAGTGCAAGTAAGCGAGACGACGAAACGCGAGAAGTATGTAGTTGCATGTCTCATGCTAACGTTTGTGTATTATTTATTTATTTTATTTTCGCATACTGTTGACCTTTGTGGCCGTAACAGGGTGGGCACATTAAATGTTAACATAAAACGAAAGCACGTACAACGTATTGTAGTGAAGACAGAACTTTAAAAAATATACAAAGGAAAAATATATCTTCAAACGCTGTTAATAAAAACGTACATACTTATATTGTGATGGTGCTATAGTATGCAATATGAAGTAACTACACGATGTATTTTCGAACAATATGGCAATATATGTACAATACTATAGCAACAATTAATGTTCATGACATACTTTTAATGCACTTTTCAAAGGTTTCTATGCTCTTCGAATTCAGTACTGGTACTGGCAACTGATTCCACTCTTTTATCGTTCGTGAAAAAAAAAGAATACGCGTACACATCAAGATTGCATTTTGGAACCGAAAACACAAGTTGGTTGCATGATCTGACATTGCCGGAGGGCCTGGGAACAAGATAAGGCTTAGTTAGTGTATGTATTTCAAGCTTAGAGATTGTTGGCCGTTACTACTCTGTCTTCTCTCTCGTGATATCTTTTTCGCACTTGCGCATTCACTAACATAATTGTGGGGAGTGTCTAATTAGCAGTGTCAATGCCACCTAACACTAATGAAGTGAATCAGCTTTTGATTATATATATATATATATATATATATATATATATATATATATATATATATATATATATATATATATATATATATGCGCATAATGAAACGGCGCCAGCGTGATTGATTATTCACGTGAAACAAGTACGGAGACAAAATCTCCCACTATTGCATTGTCTGTAGGTGGAATACCACGATTGGCAATATCTGCTTCTGGTACTCCTTTTTGTCCCCATTCTTTCAGTGTCTGTCTAACACAGGAAGACGAAAGAAAAGTCGTCGACTTGGTACCGCATGATACGCTAATGAAAGAGACACTGATTGCACTTTTTCGTGAACTTATCTCATTAGGTTAGAGCTGGAATAGAAGTATAATGAAGTCGAGGACCACACCACGTTTTTCTTTATTTTTTCTCGTTGTATATTACAAAAACAAGCGAGGGGGCTTATCTTTCAGAACTGATCACAACTGATGAGTGAACGACAATTACTTCTACATTTTTTTTTTGCTTTTGCTGATGCAGCAAATGACGGAGCGCGTCCGAAGAGCTCTGCTAAAAGATATTGTGGTGACCGAAGGCTTATGCTCTGACTAGATATTCATAAATTAATTTGTCGTTCACAGTAACTGCACTGGTGCTTGCTCGACTTGGTCTCCTTCGGTAGACCACACATCGCCACTGGCTGTAGAGGCTGAGATTCTTCCACCGTTTTCACTTCACGCTCGATTGACCTTTCATTCAGATGACCGCTCTTGAACATTTACCTCACTGAATGCGGAATTTGCTTCAATTCACATCAAATTATACTGTTTTACTAATTCACATTTGATTCACTTTGAGTTCTCTTCAATTCGTATTTGATATTTTTTTCATTTCACCTTTAACTCCCATTATTTCGCCGTATTTTACACTTGCTTCCCTCTGAGTACGGTCTGGTATGAAAAAAAGCTTCCTTTAGGTCTGTCGGGGCGTTAACTAGCACGTAACGGGCCGCTCGCTAGTCGACACATTCACTCTGACTGATATTTATAATTTCTGTCCTCTTGGCGTAAGCTGAACGGATTAGGTACGCTCACGGTCTTCCCTTGCGGAAGTTCATCCACTTCATTCGATGATGCAATGCCTCTTAGATTGATCCACCCGACTTTCGGTGCCCTTCGTGCCCACGCCACCGGGTACCATTTCTTAAAAATTGTGAACCATATAGTGCTTTCAGTTTAATAGGTCGCCTGTTTAAGCAAGTGCCTGGGCTTGCCCTCGCAATAATGCGTGGTTTTCGGGTGACGCACACTACTGGCCAGGCGGCACCAGACTGGCTGTCCGGTTGGAGGAGGAGGAGAAGGAAGAGGAATAAACTTTATTATAAGAAAGCAGCAGGCTTAGGTGGCCGTGCTTAGGCTTCCTATGAGGGGACGTCAAGGGCTTGCTCGACGCCACCTCGCGGGCGTGCTGGGTCGCCCAGGTTTGGTCGTCAAGAGCGGGGCTCCGCAGAGCCTCATGGAGCTTCGACGAAAGGGTCGTGGTGTTAGTGTGTCTGTACTGCGCCGGGCACAGGCCACCACTTTGCGTCTACTTCAAACAAACAGGTATTCCTCATCTGCCCGCCTTCACCTCATATTCCCGGGCGTGTACACAATCTTCCACTGCCGGTATTTGGGCACTCCCCCGGCTATGCTTCCGGTAGGAAAACTTTGGAATTACAGGGATCTGTAGGGAAAGGATGACCACTCTGCTGTTGCGTGTGTGCGTGGTTAAACGCCAAGAGACAGGGCTCGTCGAGAAACCTCAGGTCAATGGGTGGCCATGCTTGCTGAACATGACTTGGATAAACGCGTGTGTAATCAGGGTCTTCAAGCTGTTGCGCGCGTTGTCATGCGTGCGTTAATGGTGTTTTTCGTGCTTCAAGAGATCTTTACGGGTTGTTTTCTTTACTTTTTATTCTACCCGAATAATATAGCTAATTTTTTGTGTTCCTTACATTTGAACAGTTCAAGATGTTATGCAACTTGGTTAGTTGGTTTTTCAGTATCAAATAGATTGTAGCACAAAGAGTCTATATCTGTGTGCGATCATTTTGTCACTGATCACAATGTTTTTTTTTCATTGAAATAAAAAATAACAAAGCAGTTTTCGTCACCGTTATTAGGCGACGGCTACCTTTTTTTCTTATTGTTACAAAAAATTAGGAAAAATATCACATGTGCAGATATACAGTCCTACATGGGCCAGCCCAAAAGTTCTCGTTGGGACAGAACGAACACGTAGCCGCCACACTTACTTTCAACTTAGTCTGCTTAGGACTGTTCACAGGTCATTGTGTCATCGAAAAAACGTTGAAGCATCTTCGGTACTTTGCGATTTATTTCAGATAGCCATGGAGATAGCATTTTTTCAAACGTACGATCATGATCTTCTTTCATCTCTCCCAAAGTAGTTAACCGCATAGTTGAAAAAATATTCTATCATGGCCCTTAACGTCGCAAGCTCGCGATAGGTCGGTAGCTTGTCAGATAGAACAGAATTTAGATAAATTAGAGGCCTAAAGGACAGTCACACGTTCTTCACTCGCATAGCACGTTTGTCCCACCTTTTTTTTCTTCCTTTCATGCGTTCATCGCTTTCAGTTCCGTAAGAAAACTGCCCCATCTCCCACTAAAGGGAACCACGAGTAACATGTGAAGAAGCGCATGGGTCGACTTAAAGTTCCGTTCATAACGGGCGCCTTGACCGTTGTTGTCGCGTCCTTGCAAGTGTAGCCCACCATGGATTCACTGTAGCTTCTGTTGCTCTTGCTCGTCCCGAGCTCTTGTTAGAGCACGCCTCGCTGGTTCATCGCCACGCCATGCCGGAGCACGTGGGTTCATCGCACGTCTGGAGAATCTCATTCTCGGACGCTATCACGTGATTGCCGAGAGAGTGTAAGGGGGAAAGGCGACAGCCTCTCACACAGCCACTTACGGAGGCTCGTACGCGCTAGCGCGTGTCAGCACGTTCTCACTAGGATACAACGCGTTAGTTCATCGCGCGTCCTCAGAATCTTGTTCCTCTATGCTAGCATATCATAGTTCATCGCGCATTCTCATATGTTCCTCTATGCTATCATCGACCATCGTCATAAGGTTGGAATCGTATCCTGCAACCCCCAGTGTTTTTCTTGGTCATTTATACCTCGTACATCAGTAGATTGGAACCACCTTTCCGAAGACATCGTCACTATTACTAATAACAATATTTTCCGTCAAACATTACTCAGTATTGTATGAGCTAAACGTTACTCAAAATTGTATTATGTTCACCGTCGTTGCACAGCTACTTGTGTATAATCAGGAGTTTTTCTTTTCTTTTTCTTTGCTTTTTTATTTATATGTTTGTTGCATTGTTTATTCTTATGCTGTATTTTCTCTGCTGTACATTCTGCTGTATAGTATGTATTTTCTATGCTGTATATTCTCATGCTGTATTTTCCTTTTCCTTGTCAACATTATTTCCACTCCACTCTATAATGCCATGTGGCCCTGAGGGTAAATAAAATGAAAAATGAATGAAATGAAATATGATTGCTAAAAGAGTGTAAGGGGGAGAGGCTAGATCGTCTTACCAAGCCCCTTACACAGGCTGGAACGCACTAGCGCGTGAGCGCGTTTTGGCAGTGCTTGGACCAGCTGTAGCGCATGCGCAATAAGGGTGGTTACGTACGTTGGATTGAGCTTTGACATAAGCTGCTTCACATCTAAAAGGTAGCAAACTGGACATTGGTCGATTCGCTTCTACCTTTATTTCTCCTCCCTTCCCCTCCCCCTTTTGGGATTACGGACCACCCAGAAGTCGGCGAACTGGAATCAATTTTAGGAGCAAAGGTCCTCTTTGTCTAACCCTGTCCCTCATCAGGCGTAACCGGCAGTATCTCCCGGACCGTACAATAGATGGCGCTGTCTCATAGAAGTACATACAAACTGCAGTTGGCTGAAGATATTCTCGATATTCTAAAATTAATCTGCAGAAAACGAAAGTAATGTACAATAACCTCGGAAGGGAGCAGCACTTCGAGATAGGTGATAGTGCACTTGAAGTGGCAAAAGACGATGTGTAATTAGGGCAGGTAATAATCGCGGAGCCGAACCACGGGATTGAAGTAACTAGAAGTATAAAAATGGGGCGGAGCACATTTGCCAAGCACTTTCAAATTATGACAGGTAGATTGCCACTATCCCTCGTGAGGAAGGTATATAACAGCTGTATCTTGCCGGTACTTAGCTATGGAGCAGGAACCTGGAGACTTCCAAAGAGGGTTTAGATTAAGTTGAGGACGACGCAGCGAGCAACAGAAAAAAATGGTATGTGTAACCTCAAGAAACCAGAACAGAGCAGAGTGGATTAGGGAACAAACGGGGGTTAATGGCAGTTGGTGTCGGTGGCAGACCGGCAATACGACGGCTCCGGCGAAGTTCGAACAGCCTGTGACGCCTCCCAGCACTCCCTTTGAGCAAGTTGGCATTGACCTCGTGGGCCCTTTTCCACGCTCGGCAAAAGGCAACCGTTGGATTGTAGTGTGCGCCGATTACCTGACCCGCTACTGCGAGACGGCCGCCCTGCCATCTGCGACTGCTGGCGAAGTATCCTCCTTTCTCCTGCACTCTATCATACTGCGCCACGGACCTCCTCGCGTCATAATAAGCGACCGCGGCCGTCAGTTTACGGCAGACGTTGTTGAGGAACTACTCCGTATGTGTGGCTCGGAACTTCGTCATTCGACACCTTACCATCCACAGACGAATGGCCTTACTGAACGAACGAACCGGACACTGGTGAATATGCTTTCAATGTACGTGGCGTCCAATCACAAGAACTGGGACGACGTCTTACCGTTCATCACGTATGCCTTCAACACTGCCCAACACGAAACCACCGGCCACAGCCCTTTCTTCCTTCTTTACGTTCGACCCCCTCGTTATACCCTGGACACTATCTTTTCGTTTTATGACAATGACGATCCTTCATTAGCTGAAACACTATGCCTTGCAGAAGAAACTCGGCGTCTTGCCCGTCTGCGTACTATAGCATCGCAAGACCGCTCAAAGCTCCGCTACGACAGCAAGCACCGCCACGTCACATATGAACCGGGAGACCTTGTAATGGTGTGGAAGCCTATCCGCAAGCGTGGCTTGTCCACAAAACTTCTCGCCCACTACACTGGCCCATTCGTTGTCCTTGAGCGCCTCAGTGCAGTAGATTATAAAATAGCACGACTGACAGCTAGTGGGAGACGATCAACCAAGACCGAGGTTACCCATGTGGCTCGCCTCAAAGCTTTTAGACTGCGGGACGATGCATGAAACGCGCGGTGCGCTTCGTCTGCGAAGGGGGAAATATTACGACGTGTATGTGCCGGATTGATAAGAGGGAATAGAAGTGTGGACTTAAGAAGAAGAAGATCTCTCGGCAGTTTTATCCGGTGCGGCCTCGCCATCCCAGCTTCCGTTCAATAAACCCCCGTACCCCTACTTCAGGCGTAACAATATCATAGTTGAAATTGAGAAGAGAAAATGGACATGGGCTGGGCATGTGGCGCGTAGACAGGATAACCGCTGGTCAATAAAGGTAACTAACTGAATTCCCGCAGAAGGCAAGTGAGTAAGGGGGAGACAGACGGTTAAGTGGGCAGATGAGATTAAGAAGTTTGTGGGTACAAATTGGCAGCAGCAAGCACAGGACCGAGTTAACTGGCGGAACATGGGAGAGGCCTTTGTCCTGCAGTGGACGTAGTCAGACTGATGATGATGATGATAATGATGATGATGATGATGATTCTAGATGACGCTGTACAGTTACTCGCTGATTGGCTGCCGCGTGGGCTGTGCCTGGGTGCGCGGGGAACATATGCCTCTCCCAGTGTCCTGAATGGTCGCTGTACATGTCGAATTGTTGGTAGAGCATGGACGAAGTGGAGTGGTGGGTGTGGCGGGCTATGGCGGCTTGTTTTCATCGCCAGACAGACAGACAGACAGACAGACAGACAGACAGACAGACAGACAGACATACAGACAGACAGACAGACAGACAGACAGACAGACAGACAGACAGACAGACAGACAGACAGACGGACGGACAGATGGATGAACAGACAGACAGACAGACAGACAAACAGACGTACGGATGGATGGACAGAAGCATGGATGGAAGCATGGACGAACCCACGGACCGACGAACGCACGGACGCACAGACAAATGGAAGCACGGACGCATGGGTAGACGAACAGACGGATGGACTCATCTTGATTTTAACAGCGCACTGGAGAATGAGGACTAGAAGAAAAGTAAGGGCACAACACGGGCGCTAACTCATTCTCATGCAGATGGACGCACGCGCGGACAGATGGATAAACACACGGACGGTGTAGCGATCGGGCTATGCCTTGACCCAGCGAGTCATTTGCCACGCCGGATTAGTGCAAAAAGGACAGTCTCGCCACGTCTGGACGGAGGAAGCAACAGAGGCCGGCCCCACGAGACGTCGCCTACTGATTGACAGCGGCGCCAACGGAGTGGAATGTCGCCAAAGAGGGTTTTGGAGCCGCCGCTCTATCTCCCGCCTGTGCCAGCCACGCATCGTTAGCGCGTTAACCGGCAGACGACGACGGCGCTGATCAAAGGGCTCTCCCCAGAGGAATCCACGAACCGGGCACCTCTCAAAAGATCGGCACTTGTTTAATCCATTGTCAAGTAGCCGACCCGCTGACTGACTATGCCCGCCAGGCATTGTCCCGGAGTACGAGACGTAGTGTCGCCAAGACGCCACCAAGAGGACAACAGGGACGCCGTCTTCCTGGGGGAGACCGCGGCGGCTGCCGCGGATCGCCCCGCTAATTGAGCGAACATAATCGGCGGACCCTTTGAAGTATGCGGCCAGGATCGTGGGCACTCTCGACTAAAGGCTCACACACGACGAGGAAGAGCCCTGCTGGTGCCACCAAAGTGCAGTGTTCACGGGGACCTTGCATGCTCCCCCCCCTCACCTGTGTGTGCGTGATTGGTGGTCGACTCGTAGAGGAGGAGCCCGACAGGGCATAAAACGACGCGGCAGAGTGCTGGACGTCGCTCTGAACTAAGTAAAGTTCAACCACCACGCTCGTGGTTTGTGAAACCACTAGTTCTTCTCTTCTCTTCTGTCATCTCGACAACTCACTGTAAAGATGTAAATAAACCAGTTAAGTTTGCTCAAAGCTCTGCCCTGGTCCTTGGCTCGACGGAGCGACGGCGATCGGCCCCGCTACCCGCAGATTACGGTCGCCGCGACGCGCAACAACTGGTGGCAGCAGTGGGATGCCATCATCAGCGTCCCTCCTTCCCATCCGCAACAACTGGTTGGCAGCGGTGGGATGCCATCAGCAGCGACCTTCCTTCCCATCCGTAACAACTGGGTGGCAAGCGCTTGGATGTGAGCCTGGAGGACGGAGAATGAACAACACGCCGAGATCATGGAGACGGACAGCTGTGGACTGGTGAGTGCTGGCTTTGGTTTTTTGGTTGCCAGGCTGATAAGATAGAAGTGCAATCTTTTCGCTGGTAGAGGCTACCACAGAAGCAGTTGTTTACGGAACTTCTGGGTAGAGAGTGAGCTGCACCACACTAGTTCTCTGTCATGGATTGGAAGCGTTTGTTGAAGAGTCAGCTCCTGATTCTTGGGGAGGAGCTGGGAGCAGAAGTAAATGCGGGGATGAAGAAACACGCAATTGTTGGCGCTATCGAGGGCTTGAATCTGACCAGTGAAGAAATTAAAGAAACGTGGAACGAGATTCAACAACAGGAACAGGAGCGTCAGGAAAGGCGAGAGCAAGAGAGAGAGCAGTGGAAGGAAACCCTAAAGGTAAAACTGGAAGAGACAAGAAGATCAATACAGTGCCTTAGATGGTCTCAAGTAAATTCGAGGATCCATGTATTCGAAGAGGGCGAGGATATAGAGAGTTACCTAACCTCTTACGAGAATGTTTGCAGAGACCTAAGGCTCGACGAAGACTATTGGTCTATCGCCTTATTGAGTGTCTTTCCGTGCGACTCAATTGGTAGAATAGGGTACCTTTCCGAGGAGGAGTTCAATAATTACAATGTAGCTAAGGCAGCCTTACTGCGGTGCTTCGGCATTAGAGCTGACAGAAAGCAAATGGAGTACAAGCTCCCGAACGCTCCGTTGAAGAACGCGCGACGGTGTGCTGGTATTAAAACCAAGCCTGAGAGGGGTCCGCGTGTCTCTCATAGCACCAAGGTGAATAGTGAGAGCAAATGGGAGATAGAAAAACGGGAGCGAGGTGAAGAGTTCGAGCGAGCACTCAGCCTAGAGATTGAACTGTCAGAACAAAAAGTCGAGGCAACGCAGTGGAAGATTCAGCCATCCGCAAGTGTAGCGCACGAGAAGTGCGAGGTGCAGCCCAGAGCTTTAGAGAAGGCTAGCACGTGTGAACATAGCGGCGGATTCGAAGGCAAATCGAGTTTGAGTGCTGCGAATGAGGCTGCGCTGAGTAGAGAGGCCGACGAAGGCCAGAGCGAGTGCGACGAGGTGCTTTGCCAGTTAACTGTTAGCGAAACAGCTAGAATAGCTGTAGACAATCTGGCACAGACCTCAACTGTGTTTGTCGCGATGGTGGATCTTGCAAATGAGGTCGAAGTAGGCAAGAACACCGGAGAAAGCTCAGAAGCAGCGAGCGTAGAGAAGGGTATCAGTGCAGTTGCAGACAGCTCTCAGGAATGCGAGCAAGATTTTTCGAAGGGAAACAGCTGCATTGTTCGTAAGTGTGTTAACAAGTCCGCCGGTCTAGAGGGTGAGAATAAAGATGACCAGGTCAAAAATCATTTAGACCGCGCGACTGAGACAGCTGACGAAAGCTGTGAGAGGGTTCACGAGTGTGAGATGCGATCGGGAGGCTCGGAAGTGACACGCAAAAAGCAGCGCAGACGAAAGAGACGTCGCAAATCCGCGAGAAAGACGAACAGTACTACGCGTGTAAAAGAAGGCGCAAAACCTGTCAGCGTAGCAAATAAGAGCTTGGCAGCAGCGTCAAAATTACATTGCATGCGTCCGAGCGACCGGACGAAAAGCAAGAGGAAAGCGGGTTCGCGAATGGAATTGCGTGGAGAGCGCCGTTCTTTCCGTTCTATCCACAGAACGTTTCAGGGCGCACCTGAGTACAGCGTTAGCACAGGTGAATCGGCCAGACAGGGCGACAGAGCCAAGAAATCAAAGTGCCGAAACACTGTGGCAGGTGGTGCAGAGGCACCCTTGAGCGGTAAAACCATTGATAACTCAACCGGCAACGAATTCACCAGCGGTGCAGGACAGGTCGGTCGCAGACGTCGCCGGAAACGAGAGAGGCGTACGCGAGCGACAAAGCGAAGCGGTGAAAGAGGGGGCAATCAGCCGGGCGAGCGGCCCAAGAGTAGGTTACCAGCCAGTTCAAAGAAAGGTCCTTTGTGGCGTAAAGTAAGGTTCCAACGGCGGAAGGGTAGGCCCCAGCGCGCATCCCCGCGACGGAATGTACGCAGGAGATTTAAAGCTTTGCGGGAACGGGATTGTAGAAGGGGTCCTAGAGGAAAAGGAAAAGCCACAATAGCTAAGCACCACACGCGAGCTAGCCCAAAGAAAGCATGGCCACTCTGTCCCACGCATCGCTCCGGTCTCCTACGCCGAACTGATAGAAGACCGCCAAAATCGCAAATGAGGCGGAACGCTGCAGTTAAGCTTGTTGCTCGTGCACGTTGTCGTCTCGCGCGTTTTCAGAGTCGAAGACCACGACCGCCGCGTGTACGGCTGAAGGGGAAGCGACAGCTGTAGGAGGGAGAGTCGGACACAGGAGTTTATTTTGAAACATACTTGTTTGGTTATATTTGGTTTTAAAGTGGTGTTCCTGTGTCATCTCCACAGCTAGTTTGCTTGGACACTTTTTTCTTCCCTCTAGATTTTGTTTGCGTGTAACTTTGTCAAAATTTCGAGTTGAATTGTTCAGCGTTATGAGAAAGCAGTGGCCCGCATCAGTCAACTGACTGCGTGAAAGGAGTTTTCTTTAAGATACGAGCACGCAAGTCGCAAATGAAGATTTGGTACGCCCGCTAGTTTTGAAAGCGCGGTAGCGTAGTCGAGCGGCGCCGGAGTTTCTATGCTTCGTGCCCTTTAGTTAAGCGCGGCATCGCATGCCGTCTTCAATAGAGTAAATGAGCAATGTTTGGGAAGGTTTTAGAATAAAACCAAACAAAGCAATTTTCGAAATGCTCATGGGGAGAAACATTCGGTACAGGGGTTTTGGCGCAAAATTAACGCCTGTTTTGTTACGCACTCCTGACGTGTACCTCAAGTGTGATTGTTCCTTGCGTTTGTTTCTCGAGAAAATTCACGTTCAGAGGAGGGTTTAAGGACACCTAGGTGAGAGAGATATCGCCTATGTTAGGTGCGTGTAGGTATGCTAGCGCTCTTTGGATGAGAGTAAGATGTCATGCTAGAGCGCACAGCAAAGTCTTGTGCGTTCTTTAAAACCATGGGCTGACATGAAACTACATTCAGCAAATAAGCGTGTTAGTATACGAAATTGCATTACCCTTTGTTATTTCGGTATGTGCTCAGGGATCAGTTAAATTCTTTAGCTGAGCGTCGTGTTATACGGAACGTTGAGGGACGTTTTCCGTAATGATTTTAAGGGGTATTTGGAATAATCGAAATTTTTAGCTATGGGCAAGAGTATTAGTGTGGTTGCCATTTGAAAAAAAAAAGCGTAGGTGCATTGTGGCACATTTGAAAGACCGGCCTGGTTGCCGAAAACTCATTGCCGGCGCTTGCTGGTTCTAGTGGTTGGTCTTTGTGGTTTCAGTGGTGTTGGGAGACTGCGGTTACTGTGATCTCTCCCGTCGAGCAGCTGATACTACCCGACGTCCGAGATCTTCCCGTCGGCGGAGGAGCTGTAGCGATCGGGCTATGCCTTGACCCAGCGAGTCATTTGCCACGCCGGATTAGTGCAAAAAGGACAGTCTCGCCACGTCTGGACGGAGGAAGCAACAGAGGCCGGCCCCACGAGACGTCGCCTACTGATTGACAGCGGCGCCAACGGAGTGGAATGTCGCCAAAGAGGGTTTTGGAGCCGCCGCTCTATCTCCCGCCTGTGCCAGCCACGCATCGTTAGCGCGTTAACCGGCAGACGACGACGGCGCTGATCAAAGGGCTCTCCCCAGAGGAATCCACGAACCGGGCACCTCTCAAAAGATCGGCACTTGTTTAATCCATTGTCAAGTAGCCGACCCGCTGACTGACTATGCCCGCCAGGCATTGTCCCGGAGTACGAGACGTAGTGTCGCCAAGACGCCACCAAGAGGACAACAGGGACGCCGTCTTCCTGGGGGAGACCGCGGCGGCTGCCGCGGATCGCCCCGCTAATTGAGCGAACATAATCGGCGGACCCTTTGAAGTATGTGGCCAGGATCGTGGGCACTCTCGACTAAAGGCTCACACACGACGAGGAAGAGCCCTGCTGGTGCCACCAAAGTGCAGTGTTCACGGGGACCTTGCATGCTCCCCCCCCTCACCTGTGTGTGCGTGATTGGTGGTCGACTCGTAGAGGAGGAGCCCGACAGGGCATAAAACGACGCGGCAGAGTGCTGGACGTCGCTCTGAACTAAGTAAAGTTCAACCACCACGCTCGTGGTTTGTGAAACCACTAGTTCTTCTCTTCTCTTCTGTCATCTCGACAACTCACTGTAAAGATGTAAATAAACCAGTTAAGTTTGCTCAAAGCTCTGCCCTGGTCCTTGGCTCGACGGAGCGACGGCGATCGGCCCCGCTACCCGCAGATTACGGTCGCCGCGACGCGCAACAACTGGTGGCAGCAGTGGGATGCCATCATCAGCGTCCCTCCTTCCCATCCGCAACAACGGATGCATGGACAGGCGGACGAACGGACGCTTCGCTTCACTCATGATCATTCACTTCGTGGATATGCTGCGAATTTTATTATCCGAGATTCTTCATTGTTCACCTCAATATAGGCATATATGGGTGCTTCTACAATCCACTTTCACTGAAATGGGAGCTCCGTGGGTGGGAGTACGAATCAGTAGGCGTATAATCAGCACAAAATGAAAGAAGAAGATTACGTCCTAGAGAATACAAGTCGACTGAAATACATCGTATTGATGAGAATAATACCACTAGAAACGCAAAAACAGACAGAACAGAACAGTGGTGACCTAATAATTATCTCAGAGTAGCGACTAGGATGAGACGTCCCTGCCGTGCTCATTAGGACAGATTTACATAGACTGCCTAGCCAATTAGGCCCATGCAAAGAAAAGCGCAGTGCATATAAAAAGGGTCTGACGGCGTACGAAGTGGAGAGGAAACAATCACCCACATGTCTATAAGTATCTTCGCTTTAGTACGCCAAGAAAAGATCTTTCACAATAGTGACATGGACTCTAAAATCAACCTTTGTCCGAGGAAATGGTTTTTTAGGACACTGGCCGAGAGCGTCTTAAACGCAGAAGGTGTTCAGAACTTTGTATCGTTTCTTGTTGACAACCGACCTTAGAAGCATATTCAAGCGTGTCGTTAATCGTACTCGCTTTCTTTCTTCTTCTTGAGGCGGAAATGTTATAGGCCCGTGTGCTCAGATTTGGGCGCACGTTAAAAAACCCCAGGTTGTCGAAATTTCTGGAGCCCTCCACTACGGCGTCTCTCATAATCATATGGCGGTTTTGGGACGTTAAATTTCACATATCAATCTTTCTTCTTCTTCTTCTCCTTTCTTCTATTTTTACTCATTATTACTGCTCTTTTGTAACATCTCTTTCTTGTGGTATTTCATTGCCCGTATCACCTACTACAGCACATGGTGGCCATCCAGTCTGAGAGCTGTCTTAGCCTCTGGTCCTTTCATGCATTTTCCTCCTCCCCATCCTTCTCATACAATAGGTGAAGTAAACGAGTTACTTTTTTTTCGTTAAGTAAATTGAAATAGGTTACTGTTACGTCTTTTTTGATATTTCCTGTTTTTAGGAGCTTGCTCGTCAATCCTGTTACGCTTGTGGAATGTCCCTTGGCGTGTACGCTAGTTCTCGAGGCGAACGCTTGCGATGCGCTTTCTTTCTCATCGCTGGGAGCTCAGTGAGTGCACATCGCCCCGCAACTACACATAAAGAACACCCTGGAAGCGATGGCAATGACGCGGAAAGCTCTCAACGTTGCTGCAATGCAGGCCCGCAGCTAAGACTCCGCAGTGAGAGCTCGCGAGACTGAAGAAAGACGGCAGCGTCAGCAGCTATCGCAAGCCACCGTCAGCATCAGTCCATAGGGTGTGGCAGCGGCGAGTGCTCAGCATTCAAGCAATGCACTCTCGTTGACAAGCGGATTCCGAAGTAAGAGCCAGCGAAGAGGAGGCGGCACGCACGTGGCGGCAAGAGAACCTCGAATCGGAGTGAGTGTCGGAAGCAGTGGTCAAATGCGGAAAACACTTGCTGGCTGAGGTTGGATGCGCTGACGTGCGCTTCAAGCTCGACTTCCTCGATCACTCGATCAGCCACGGCTGTAAGGTATGTGACCGCTTGTGGGTAGAGAACAATTTCATCACCATCACCTACATCTGCAATGACCAGTCCCACGCCAACGCCATCCTCTGATAGGAGTTTTCCCTAGTGTAGTGCCTGCAGCGGAGCGTTCCCGACGACGCCGCCTTCGACGTACACCTCAAGTGGCGGATCGTTAACAAGCCATCCTACAATAAGGGCCTCGTAAAGAGGACTCACGGGTTCTCCCGATCAGGTCCAAGCAAGCTTCTCCATCCTCATTCACTTCGTAGTGATGGCGTACTTTTGTTTAAAGGAAACGTTTTTTAGTTTTGATTAAAGACGTTTGACATATATATGCTATTGTTGACTAATATTCGTGGGTGTTGAATTCCCGTTTTAGGGGCGAAGCACCTTAGTGTCGCACAAAAACCATTGTTGCCGAAGCTCGTCGTAGCCCACAGTCGTAGTGCTTGTGTGAAACATCTGTACGCATTACCCTCTACATAGCGTACCAAAGCACGAATATGGTTAAAAACTAAATAAAAATGACAGCATATCCTAGGGGTGTGTGATGCAGAGTGGGACTAAGCTGGGTCCGCTTGCCGCTACCGCGTTACTTCGGCCTCCCGTTCTCGTACGCTGGAATCTTGTCGGTGCCGCCGCACAGCTTCACGGCACGCTTCTGCCTCGCGCGCTCGCACATCGGGGTTTCGTCTTTAGGCGTGAGCCGCCGCCGCCGCCTTGCGCGCACGCCAATCTGAAGCCTTGTTCATCGGCCGATCTTCTGAACGCACGGGCGCGCCAACACGGCTTTTATTTTACTACACCATGCCCCCTAGTGTACGGAACCGCCGACGAACACGCCATCGCCAACGTCTTCGTGTAACATCATTCCAACTTTTTTGCGCGCTCGCACATCGTGGTTCTGTCTTCGAGTACGAGCCGCCAACGCAATGTGCGTATTCTGACGCATGGACCGACGGACGTGTGACGCATGGACTGATGGACGCATGGACGAACGCCGGGACGGACACACGAGAGGATGGACGCATGGACGAACACAGGGACGGACGCACGAGAGGACGGACGGATGGGTGGACGGGCACTCAGATGGAAAAAAGCAAGAATGAAGGAACTGACAGACGCTTTATTCCACTCATCATCAATCACTTTACGAATATACTGTGATTTTTATTATTTATCTTACTACAAGTAATGTCCTCCAGTATCGTAACATTTTCATTTTTCAGCGTATATGCATTTTGTTATATGTAGAAGTACTGCCCTCTATGGTCGGTTCAAGAACTAACGAGAGGTGGCTACATACGATTACGACGGGACGATCAGCCCACGCCTTAACGAGCTTCGCTCCTAAAAGCCACCGCACTGCACATAAACTGACATTTAACCAACCATCAATCAAAACATATAACAGAGCAAAAGGTTAACAAGAACAAAATAAAACAATGCTAAGCAGAACAATATCAAAGGCCACAGCACCATAAACGAGGCAAAGCGGCAATGTCTACAACATGTGAATAAAACTAAACATCTGTGAAAAACAAAAAAAGGTTATCAAAATGATGTTAATTAGAACAAACAAGAAATAAAATGCTACAACACCGTAAAGTATTGACATTTAACCACCCATCAATCAAAACATACGGCAGAACTAAGTGTTCACTATAACATAATATAAGACTCTTCCAGAACGAAAGCACACTGCTTCTCTCCATCATCAGCCTTCCCTTCATAGATCTGCAGCATTTTTTTGGCTCTAATTTACACTTCGCTGCAAGCAAATAAATGTAGTTGGAATCATCAAGTGGAGGAAAGAGTGTAAGGAAAACAAGAAACGCAGAACAATTGACAAACAAATACCTAGTGTCTTTCTCGGCAGTAAGTTTCTTCGTTGTCCTTGAACTTGCAGAGCAAAAAATTAGTTTGGTGTGTTTGCAACGTGTAGGTGTTAAGTGGCAGGTAAAGAGTCTCCGTACCATAGGTAAAGTGAACAGCGCCATAGAATCTACGAGGTGACTTGTAGCATTGGCGTGATTAGGAATCGTGTTTTCCAAATGGTCTTCGCTGGCTTGCAATTTGAAAGTGAGATTGACCAGGAGGCGGTTGGAGCTAGTCTCGATTCAGTCAAATGCTAGATGCAGTCAGGTTCACGTTTAGTCCTCAGGTCCGAGCATACACACGAAGGCCTCGCATGCAGGCTCATATATCGCTCGTAGCATGTGCCCAGTGCCTCAGTGGAATATGGAAGGCTGCCCCCTCTGCCACCGAGGCGGCTGAGGGCAGCGTTCACACTGTCTCCGCATCACGTTGCCGTCTTCGCAGCCAAATGTACTTCGTTATGTCTTGAGTCTACCTAATCTACAACTCGTAAGCTGCGCATCCAACATTAATGGCACGTCACGAAAACGACATTGTCGCCGGTGGCATGAACTCACTGCGAAAGGTAGTGACATTTAGCTTGTAGTGGCTGGACAGTTAAAGCGCAGCCTGTGACACCAGAAAAAAAATGGCAGCATATCCACGGAGTTAATAATAGAGAGTGGGGCGAAGCATTCGTCCATCAATTCGTCCTTGCTTCCGTCCGTCTTTGCGTCCGTCTGTGTGACCGCCCATGCGTCCATCCGCCCGTCCATGCGTGCTTATGTTCGTGCGTCCGTCCCTGCGTTCGTCCATGCATCCGCCCCTGAGTCCGTTCATGCGTCTATCCATGTACCTGTCTGTGTGTCCGTTCGTTCATCTATTCAACACTCCAAGCGCCACCATCTCGCATATTTTCATCATATATTCCCCATATAGAAGCACCGCCATCCAGCGGACATTGCAAGGACTAAACGAGAGGTGGCACACGCACACTTTCTTACGGCTTGCGCTTCGGGTCTACATCCCACGTTTAACCTTAACCACCTCGAGTTCATGGTATATACTAGTTCACTGTATTCATGGCACTGTGGCCCAACGCTCGCTGAATTTTTCTAAAACCAAGGAGGTTACGCCCAGCGAGTATAACGTATATATAGCAACATTTTCCTGTCAGAATGTGCTCAATGTACATGCCAGTGGCTGCTAATGTGAAATGAGAGACAGGAGAATTCGGTATTTACTTCCTTACGGCTTGCGCTTCGTATCTACTTCCCACATTTAATCACTTCGAGTTCATTTATGGTACATACTAGTTCATTTTATTCATGGCACTGCGGCTCAACGCTTGCTAAACCTTTCCAAAACTAAGGAGGTTACACCCAGCGAATATAACGTAGCAACCTTTTCTTGTCAGATAATGCTCAATGTACATGCCGATGGCTGCTAATGGGGATCGCAGCGTGCGCGTTAACTAAAAGCCGAATGCTCCTGTCTCTCATTTCCCCCTATCAGCCATTGGCATGTACATTGAGCACTATCTTTTATAGTTCGACAACGCACAGAAGAAATCTCTCACTGACACCTTATTGGAGGTCGAAATGTTGTGCTTGTTACAAACTACAACGGCTACGAGGGATGAAAGGGTGCCGCTATAAAGAGCTTCGCCCCTAAAAATGGCAGCATATTACCGAAGTGAATGATGGAGAGTGGGGCGAAGGTGGGTCCGCGCGCCACTGCCACACCACTTCGGTCTTCTGTTGTCGTACTTCTGGGTCCTCGCGGCTCGCTTCTGCCTCGCGCGCCCGCATGTCTGCGTCCCTTCTTCGAGCGCGAGCAACCATTGCCTTGCGCGAACGCCGCTCAGAAGGCTTCTCCATCCTCCATTGCCGAGCCGCTGAATGCGCGCGCACGCCAGAACGGTGTTTTTATTGTATTATAGAGCGCCCCCTGGCGTACGGCGCCGCCGAAGAACACGCTATCGTAGTCGCGCGATCGCCTCTCTCCTGGCGTACGTGTGACGTCAGTCCTTTTTTTCTATAAGTAACACCCTCTATTGTCGTACCATTTGCATTTTCAGCGTAGAGTACAAGTACCACCCTTTACGGCCAGTTCAAGAATTAACGAGGGGTGGTAACCCACAACGGGGACGCACAAGCCACGTGGAACTTCGCCCCTGAAAAGCGAACACTTCCACCTGTAAAAGTTGTTTCACCGCAATATTAAAGGTGCTGTCAAGAAGCTACCTTCCCGGCTGTGTGCACTGGCATTTCTAAGCTCCGTGCTGTAATCTTTCACATGCTGTAAGTAACTCTTGGTGAATTGGAGGTGAGGTGATTGCGAATTATGCACAAGCGTTATTGCGAAAATTGTGCAGCCTAACACTCGGGCAAACTTTCCAGCACCTTCTAGAGCCTTCAGAGTGTTAAAGAGATAACGAAGAAAAAGGTAGACTTACGCAATCACCTCTGGTATTTCACGCACCGTAATGTTTTTACCTTCTATACTAATGCTCCGGCATGAGAGGAAGCAGCTCTTTGACTAGCCTGTGTAACGCTGTCTCTCCGTATAACCCCACTGCGCATGCTCGTGTCTAGTGCCGGCCCAGGAAAACACTCGCAAAACTGTCGCTCCCCTCCTCCTCTCTCGCCTCGCAAGGCCGACGCAGACAGTGTCTGCTAGTAAAAAAAAAAAAAAAAAACAGAAAACAACTTTTTGGCCGTTCCCTGGCCACCCCGTCTATGTAGGCACTAGATCGTGTGTTCGAAATACAGTCAAGAGCGTCTTTACTTGGCTTTCCCTTGATGATTGTCAGCGTCAACATCCCCTCTATTGTAAGCGTTAACGGTTGTTGCTTCGCATCTACATATAGTTCCCTTTTAAAGACGATAGTCTTTCTTGGGGAACTTCAACGCAAAGATGTTTGCCTGCCTGCCTGCCTGCCTGCCTGCCTGCCTGTCTGTCTGTCTGTCTGTCTGTCTGTCTGTCTGTCTGTCTGTCTGTCTGTCTGTCTGTCTGTCTGTCTGTCTGTCTGTCTGTCTGTCTGTCTGTCTGTGTGTTTGTAAATTTGTCTGTTTTTCTGCCCTAGCGATACCACAAACAGCATGAAAAATACCCCAAATGGCCAACCCCATCCGCAGCGCCCACCAATATTGCTCAAGATTCAGCGTTCATACTTGTGTGATTGAAAACAACACGTCAATATTTTGTATGTGTGCATTTTCAGTAGAAAAGCCATACATAAGTAATTCTAAGGACCGTAGCGTTCATCACATTGCGCTGACAATGCAACGCTTGCACGAAAAGGCAAGCGTTTCCAACGCTTTGCTAAGACGACACCGTGGTGGCACCTACCCGTCGCATGGTGTTCTACACCGTATCGCCTTCGAGACGGGCGTGAACGCCAAGTGCTTCGTGTTCCAAGATAACTGCCAGATAGCGTGCATGTCTCACGTGTGAAGTGACTTGATCCACTCGTTCGCCTACGCTGCATGCTCGAGGCACTCTAACGCAGCGCCTCCAGAATACAATTCACCAATTTTTTCCCGCGCAGAACATTACATAAACGTTTTTTTTTTCACTTTCTCCAGACGCAAGATTATCGTCTTTCGGTGACATTTGCAGTGTAACATGCTGATATGGGGCCAATTTTTTTTTTCTTGTTGACAGAATTTCCTTCGTGTTCAGAGTTCCATCCATGTATGCGAACCAAGTAAATAAGGGCATACATAGCTGCATGCAAATAATGATTCATTGGTTGTCGGAGGTGTGGGCACATTGTGTCTGTCAGATTGCTTGTTTCTCCTGGTGTCCGGAAAATTACCACTGGGTATTTCCGCTAATCTGTGCCTTCTAACTTAAACATTCCGTATTCCCTTAAGCATGAGCATCGCACCACAATCATGGTTGTTCGACAGCCTAATGTTCGGCCCACATTTAGAAGTGCGCATGAATTCTCGGTTCTTTTGCCAGATCACGATCCTCGCTGTTCGACGACAGAAAGTAAAGCGAAGTAGTGAAGGTGGCAGTAGCTACGAGATATGAACCTGCATTGTGATGAAAAATGTTCGAGGTTGCTTTACTATTCTACTAATGTCTTTAATTCGATGGAGATACCTACAAAGCTTAATATCATTCCGTCCTAGTAATACTGCTTTTCTTAAAGCCCCAGTTATGGGAGTGGTCCTTGATATTGAGAATCCGCTCTGCAGTTGTTGCGCTTTCTCGTAAGGTACACTCTTGACATTTCCTCAAGGTGCGCCCGGAGAGACAAAATTTGTGTCGGGAGCCATCGCTGAAAATTGCACAGTGCTAGAAGGCAGAATAGACTAAGAAAAAAACAGGAAAAAGAAGCTATATTGCGATGCATAGCCGACGCTGTGGGCTGAGTATAAACCAGGAAACTTTTTAAAGATTGCAAGGTTGTAGTGAAAAAATAATAAGTGCTATATACGACTCAGATATTTCGTCTTGATAATTCAGAGTTTGATTCCAGAATATTAAATTGTGATATCTGTATCTGAAGTTTGGTGTTAGCGTAGCGAACGAACAACGACGGAAACATCAAGAAATGATTAAACACGAGTCTTGGAATAATGCGCCAAGTATTGTTGTGAAAAACAAACGAACAAACAAACATGAATGTGTACAATCAAGCTGCAAGACAAGCGAACGAACAAGCAAAATGACGTTTCACGAGCGCTGCTGTCAGTGGTATACCGAATGAACGGTGGCCCTAGCGATTGACGACATTATTATATTAGTCCCTGTTTCGCAAGAAAGCCATACCCTGGATGAAGCACGCCGAAAGTGCTGAGTAAATATTTGAATCACATGGATGAGCTTCAAGTACATTTTTACAGCGACATCTGTTACGAGATTACAACAAGGGTCATGCCGCCGGTGTCCTTTACCCCTATTGCACAAAATAAGGAAAAAAAAGCAAATAAATAAAGAACACGAAGGACACCATGGTATTCGAACCCGAGTCCACTGTTTGCCAGCCCAGTAACCTACCTCCAAGCTACGCTGGCGCTTGGAACACCGCAGCAATTTCACTTTAGGCAGGCTTGATATCGGGAAAGGAATCTCGTTAATTTGAGTAATAAAATGAATCGGCGTCTCGCAATGCGAATTACGTTACGAGCGGGCCATCGAATGCTCCAACCCCATCACAAAAGCTTCAGACATAATTCTTTATCATGGTCAGGCACAGCATAAAAATTGCATAAAAATTCCTTGATAGTGTGGTGCGGGTACCACGCTTCTCTGAAGACTGAGGAACGATGGCATAGTGGTCTACCGGTTACGTCAACCATTCTGCTATCATTTGGGGCCTTTGCGCTGGGGCACTCGGACAGGAATATTTTCGAAGCTGTCGAAAAGTTTATATGCGACTCGAATAGATTTGGTAGGGGTATGAACTACTAACAATTCTTTATTCAGCCTTCCTAATCAAAGGTCTTCAGTCTTGGCGAGATTACACAAAATAGTGCGATTTAAAATTACAATTAGTCATAATAACGTTACATTAAAAATCATCTCAAAATATTTCAGCTCTTACTCAATAATAATCGTAAATTCAGTATGCATGATCCACCCAACTCTTGGCTGATCCCCCAGAGTAGATAGGTGCCAATGATCCAACGATCATCATCATCATCATCATCATCATCATCATCATCATCATCATCATCATCATCATCATCATCATTGTCATTAGTGAATGCCTCTTCGCTACCCAAGAATTATGCTGTTTTTTCGGGTAGTCGGTACCCTGGAAGTGTGCTTGTAGCAGTTACGCAAAAAATGTTGAAAAAGGCTCTGAAAAGCCACTATTTGAGTTTTTGCTGTGCTGCGAGTTCTGTGCAGGCCTGCGGTTGTTTCACACGAGACAAAGATGCGAGCTTGCTCAAGCGTGAAATTGGGGTCTGGAAAATGGACGAACACAAACAGTGGTGGTCACTACAGCTTACAAGAAATACTTACGCATGTATAGGGCCGTGTAATTGCGAATATTGATATAAAAACTAAGAGCCGATGAACACATTTCACACCGTCTCCTTGCGCCACGTGGAGTAAGTGTACAAAGTCGTCAAACTATATAGCATAGACAATAGGGTCAAGGAAATCATAGGGGACTCTGGTCGTCTTTAGGTTCAGTGTAGCAGTGGTGAGCTAACGCGAAAACATTTTCCCCATAGCATACAGGGCGCAATATGACCATTTGCGCCCTGTATGCTATGAAGTACTTACTGTACAAGTATGTACTCCAATTACTCTGTACAAAAACAATGTTACGCATGCATTATTAGTGTGTTATATTGTATTTATTTTTATATTTTATGTTCTGAGTGGTGCTTTCGGGTACTTGGGTCCCGTCAGGCAGAGGACATCTGCCTTTGCCCTTGTATCCGAGACATACGTTTGTCTGAAATAAAGACAACAACAACAACAACAACAACAACAACAACAACAACAACAACAACAACAACAACAACAACAACAACAACAACAACAACAACAACAACAACAACAACAACAACAACAACAACAACAACTAAAAAAAACGTTTCTGGTTTCTGCCAACGCCTCTGCAGTTTACTAATTAGGGTCTGATCAGAAATGAATTTGCGCTGTCGATAAATCACTCTTTCCGTCAGTGGTATCCGAACCCATAACCTTCGAGTTCCAAGGTTGCAGGATGGTCTGTTAGATTCGCTTGGTTGCGGTTAAAAAAACAAATTAGTCTTGATAAAAGAATTCACCTTATTTTGTACAGTACGAAGCCGTGATACAGGAGCGAAAATAAAATAAAAAAGTTTTCTGCTTGTCAGTCACAGATATAAAAACGAATACTGATAACGAAATGACGTGCCTCAATGAAGCAAATGAGATTATGAGGTCAACGATGACATAAAAAGAAAGATCTATGATTGTTTATATTGGAAAAAAGCTTGTTACCTCTGTTGACAGAGTCGTGCTCGTCACGCAATTTGTATCGTTCCCGACGAAAACGCGAGCACACGGTGGTGTTCACGCTTGTAAAGTTTAACAACGATCGAAGCCATCTGGTGTCTAATGAGCTTCCCACGGTGAAAGCGGAGACTGAATTATGCAACAACACAGATGACACGTTGTTTACCTCGTGCAAGTTTAGGCTGAGCTACCACACGAGAAAAAAAATGATTGTAAGTTCATTGTTGCCTTAAGGAAAGAGAGACAAAGATAAGCAAGCCACATGTATGTTGTATCAAACTTCTGAAGTTATCTTGTTTATGCTTTGTTCCAGTGAAACCAATGACCCGAATAATGAGATATCCCTATGAGGCTCCAATATGGCTTCAAATTTGCGTACGACAGGGCGGCTGGTTTCTATAGTCCCAGAAAAACAAATTAAATGTGTGCAAGCAAGAAGAACGTTAGGACTCGGAAACATGCTCCCGTGAACTCCGTTCTTTTATTTCATATCAAGGGCACTCTTTGGGCGTCGGCCGTAAATTACGACGCATTAAATTAAAAACCAAATAAAACAGGCATTTTACATGTAGGCAATAAGGAACTAAGCAAATAAATGAAATTTGTCTTTTCGTGCTGCTTTCACTTTTTTTGACAATCTCAGAAAGCGCTTTGCAACCAATACATAATAGAATATGGACCTTGTTTAATGTCATGAGTTTGTATCAGTTTTTGCTTTTTCTGGTACACAAATATTCATCGGGCGATTGTACTTAGGTAGCCTAAGCAGGGTCATCTGAACACTCACAATTAATTACTGCAGCTTTTAATAATAGGCGCGTACGAGTCTACATGGAATGGTTATGCTCGCATTGTGATAGTTTTAGCCCTTAGCATTTGTCTGCCGTCTCTTTGAGGGAACAGAAGTCTGTCTAAGAACAGAGCCAACGTTAGAGTGTAGATTCATTGGAGTTTCTGTAACGATGTAATTTATTTATTTAAAGTCTTCGTAATCATGACCTTCTCAAAAACGGGGACTTGTTAGTAATCTTGGGCTTTGTTTATTGCGGAATTCGGTTCAGAACACTCGGTGGGATAGAGATAGAGACAGGCAAAAAAAGCTGGGAAGTTAGATTATTCCCAAATAATAATAATAATAATAATAATAATAATAATAATAATAATAATAATAATAATAATAATAATAATAATAATAATAATAATAATAATAATAATAATAATAATAATAATAATAATAATTTGATGTTAACTTTAACAGGCGGCACTAGACAAATGATTCACTAACAAAAACACTTTTTTTTGCGTACATTTTTGGCCGGAAGGTTCTGAACACCCAGTTCCTACTCTTGTAAGTTTACAGATCAGGCGAGGTCCTGAACCCTCTTACAATTGCATCACTGTAAATCTAAAAAGAGGCATGGTATTGTTTCCGCCGTGCAAATGTGAAGTGTGCAATCTTATGATTAAGTTTAAAAAGCGATGAGACTACAGGAATCAAAAAGTGGCAACTGTCGAGGCCTCGATTGCGCGAGGACAGAGAAGCAGCCTTCCCGCGCCATGTTGGTGGAGGAGGAGAAGCGAGGGGACGAGGGGGGCTGTTACTAACACTTTACACCTTTACAAAATGCGGCAAGGTTTATAAAAGGTTGCCACCTTCTGTAGTTGCAGACTTGTAGTTCTCTCCATCCAGAACTTCTCGAGTGCAGCATAGCTTAGCCAGATTCATGTACATCAAAGAGCTTGACACGTAGGAGCCGAGCACTTGAAGCTCTCTGAGCCTATACAGGGTGAGAAGAGTATACATCTCACTGCCAGACAAACGACACCATACGCTAGCTATAACTTCTCGCTCATGCTTGAAAACCTTTCAGCCATAGTATAACGTGTACCTAATAACGCGGTTTAACCAAATACTTTCATCTTTCGCCAATTCAAAGCTTGCTCATCTCTTTCATGATTTCTATCTAATTAATTCCTTGCGCCAGAAAGTTCCAAGGTATGTGTTTACCGATCCTGGCACAGAATCAGTATGAGCATGTGAGTTGATCAATATTAAGTTTCATATATACGCTTTGCCATTAAAGGGTAAGTCAGAACATGGACAGTATAAACTTTGTGAGAGCATAACTACAGCTACGTGTGCCTTTGTCAAAATAACTTCCGCAACTTTTGCACATGTAAAACGCCAAATTCATATTTGAGGCACTGAGCTCTAGGCTGTCACAAAAACGTGGTGTTTATAACTGAGTAGCGCCGAGAACATTTTGATGACACCACGACATTTTTATTGAAGCAGAAAAGAATTGTAAAGTTGTTATGTAGCAAGGACGTTTTGTATGAACTTGTGAGCATTGATTGATTGATATGTGGGGTTTAACGTCCCAAAACCACTATATGATTATGAGAGACGCCGTAGTGGAGGGCTCCGGAAATTTAGACCACCTGGGGTTCTTTAACGTGCACCCAAATCGGAGCACACGGGCCTACAACATTTCCGCCTCCATCGGAAATGCAGCCGCCGCAGCCGGGATACGAACCCGCGCCCTGCGGGTCAGCAGCCGAGTACCTTAGCCACTAGACCACCGCGGCGGGGCATGAACTTGTGAGCAATCACGATGAATTAAAGCACTGTGAATATTGTGGCGTTGAGAAAATAGGAAGTAATATATGTTTAACGTCGGCGAACACAGCCGAAGGTGGGTGAAATTGTGAGCGGAACGCTATTTTTTTAATTATTTGATGTCTTTCAACGTGTTCCAAGCGGGCAATTTCCACACAACTTGCTACGAAGCCCAACCTCCCATAAAACATTGAAAGTTCGCAAAAAAAAGAGCAAACACTCAGAACACTGATGCGATAAAAGTAATCACGCAGGTTTTCGTCTCTATTGGCTGAGAACTGAAACAATATACTGTGATTGCACATAATAAAAAAGGGCGTTTAGTGCTAAGCAACATTCCTTGTACTCGGTTTTCTTGAATGAACCTTCTCTCATTGAAAGTGCAGCATTGATAATGTAGAGAGGGATCGTTAAAACCGACCTATGTGCATCTGCAGACTTCAGATTTTCTCGTTGTTACAAAGAAACAATGACTGTGATTAAGGTAGTGTTACAACAGGCACTGCGTTGACGCTTTGGCTGGTGTTCTCGGTTAGAGCTGCTTATCTATTCTAAAGCGAGATTGAACTCCTGTTCTTACTTCTCCGCGCTAGCTTATTATATGGCTTATAGCGTATCCGTTTGTGATGTTCGTTCGTCTGATTCTAGGCGAATTCAAGCAGTTAGCTGTTAAAAAACAAAACATCGCAAGTGCTTCAGGAACAGACGCAGTGTGGTAAACGATGCATAATCGTGTCATTTGTTTCTGCGATGCTAGCCAATAGCGAACAGCGTGTCAGAAGACGACATCGCACAAACCAGTCCCCATTGCATCCTTATACACCTAAAGTGGAATTCAGCATGACAAAAATAATCACAAGTGCGGCTGCATTCCCTAACTGTCAACAGCGGTGTCCATATATGTACACTTTCACTGCAGTTACTGTACGGTGAGCGAAATTAGCGGAGCAAGGGTCGATAACAGAGCCGTGCATCTTGAAGGTTTCTGAAGCAACCGAGTGCACAGCAGAACAAGCTAATTTTGCTTGTTTAATCGCCTCACTAGCTCCTCCAATCAAAGTGGTGCCTATGGGGACTGGCAGAAGCATTATCCAGTCTCCCAAGAGCAGTTGCATGCCTGGCCGTCTCAGTTCCTCTGCGCAGTCTCAAGCTTTTGTTGGCGCCTGCTCCAGTAGGGATTCTCATTGTTGACCTCTTCCATCAACCTTCATGTCATTGCTTTCATTGTCCTCACTGCTCTCTTTGTTCGAATGTAGGGGTGTTCCTGTGCCTAACACATCCAATTACTCGCTGGGTCGAGATCAGGCTTGACCTGTACAATTCAGGGCATTTGCGTCTTTCCTTGACCCGCTGCTTGCATTACGCTGCTGACGAATCGATGACGTACAGCGAATAACTACAGCATACTAAACAGCCTTGCCTGTACAAGCCAATAAAAGCAACGTGATGACTTTGTGCTTGCTATTTAATAACTTGGGGTCAAACAATGCTCGACCTACTTCGTCACGAGGCTTATATTGACTAGGCTTTTTTAGATAAGAGAACATGCTTGTTGGACGGTGTAGTCAATAGGCGTGGGTGTTGTGACAACGTCAGCGTCTCCACGACGGAAAAACTGCATATTTTTTTATGTTGGCTTTCAGATGAAAAAAAAGTAAAGCATTTTTTCTACATTTGTTTAATGGGTGTTTGCTTTTGTTGACTTTATATTCGTTTTCACGATTGCTCAGTCTTTGCTCGAGATGGCGAAACCTCAGAACTCATTCGTGAGTGCGGACTCATCTTGAAAAGGTGCACGTATGTCAGAAGGAAACAAGCAAGATAGTTTAATTGAAGACTCAAGGGAGTGACAGTGGTTTTCTGATTGTGTGCACTCTAGCGTGGGATAAGATAATACTCCCTCTTATGTGAGTATACCAAAGGCTGAAATATGCAATCTGAGTGTCAATATTGCAGTTCCGTTTCTTAGATGCCCCATTTTACAATTTGTTCGTCGCGTACGTATAGTCGAGTTAACAGAGACTATTCCAGATGAACATGCATGTGCAAAGCAGTAGCAATTTTGTTCTGAATGTTGTCCATCATCTCGTTTGTTGAAATGCTATGCCACAATGTTTTCACTTCCTTGTATTGTGAGGTTGCAATCAAATAGGTTTATCTTTACGGTCAACGCCTGCCCTCTGCAAAGGCAGCTAAAGCGTTATGATTTGTATTCTTTCGATATGTGACCTTGTTGCAAAGCAGGAATATTTATGTCGATGATTCAAATCACTTCGAGAGATGGTGGGGTCACAGCCTTGTGCATTTACGACCAGCACATGGTGCGCGCTTCATGAAACCTTGAGAGAATGGCTTGCTGAGAACGGTTTGGAGGATGTCCGATAGCACTATGAACCAAATTTTCATACTGTCTAACTTTTATAACTCACTTGATGCGCGACACAGTTCTTTTATTCTCTTGGTTCCATGCTATGGCTATAAATGATTTATTGAAGTTTTTACGTAGTAGTGATCTGTTACATAGCATATAATGCTCTCGTTGCTCGCATTTTTTTCGCCTTTGTTTGTGTGCGCGTGTGCATGCCTGTTTTTAGGGGCGAAGCTTCTTAAAGCATGTGTCGTGCATCTCACGTGTGTAGTATACCCACCTCTCATTTTAGTCATTGGAATGTCCGCTGGATGCTGGTACTTGTATATGATGAATATATGATGAAACGTTGCGAGATGGTGGTACTCGGAGTGTTCACTAGATAGACGGACGGGCATACAGACAGACAGACATGTGGACAGACAAACAGACGGACGGACGGACGGACGGACGGATGGATGGACGGACGGACGGACGGACGGATGGATGGATGAATGGATGGATGGATGGATGGATGGATGGAGGGAGGGAGGGACGGACGGACGGACGGACGGACGAACACAGACAGACAGACAGACAGACAGACAGACAGACAGACAGACAGACAGACAGACAGACAGACAGACGGACGGACGGACGGACGGACGGACGGATGGATGGACAGACAGACAGACAGACAGACAGACAGACAGACAGACAGACAGACAGACAGACAGACAGACAGACGGACGGACGGACGGACGGACGGACGGACGGACGGACGGATGGACAGACAGACAGACAGACAGACAGACAGACAGACAGACAGACAGACAGACAGACGGACGGATGGACGGACGGACGGACGGACGGATGGACAGACAGACAGACAGACAGACAGACAGACAGACAGACAGACAGACAGACAGACAGACAGACAGACAGACAGACAGACACAGACGCGGCCAGTGGATGATTCATGGTTTGCCGATAAAACCCTTCGAAGCTTCGCTCCGCTCAGCATCACTCCGTGGATATGCTGTAATTTCTTTTATCTCCACTGTTCCTTCCACCTGCCTTTCTCCTTACTGTTCTTCGATTGTAGGGTACCAAACAAAGCGCTTCCATTCAGGATTAGCTTTCTGGCTTTCCCAGTTGTCGTTCTCGCCCTTTTCTTATTCTCTCTCCTATTCCTGGCCAATTATAGTTGGTGCTTTTCAGTCACTGTGCTTAGGGATACCATGAAGTGCCTGCGGCGTGCTTTGATTTTGTGGCAGTTAAAGCCGTTGAAGACACAGATGCAGAAAATGGCATTACATTGGTGCAAAGTAAGACGATGCTATCAGAAGCTAAGACGATGCTAACAAAATGTAGATTGAAGGTATTCAATAATCCCAATGGTCAGGTGGTGTCTATAGAGTACCAGGTATAACGGAAGATAAGTGAATACGAGTCATTCGGAGAATAGGAGATTGAGGTTGACAGGTCCATGGAGGCACAGGAAAATGTCTCGGCAACAGAGGAAAAGAGGAATGCTGCAATATAACGAAGCACCAATCATTATTGGGATACAATAAGTACCAGACGTTTCGAGGTCTGCGGACTGGTGTAGTGGTTACCGGGCTTACTTATTGGGAACCCAATGGTGCGCGTGATGTCAGAGCGGCAATCAGGAATGGAAAAAAAAATCAGATGTTTGTGGGAAGCCTCGCATTGGGTGCTCACGGGAACACGACAGAGGAGGCTGTAAAAAGTGACGTGAGATGGAAAAGTTTTGAGGTGAGGGAAGTTCACAGCCAAAGGAGGTGCCCAGAGAGGTGGGGGATTAGGAGGTAAGGTAGATGAGCAGAGGTGGTGCTCCACTATTTTTACGAAAAAAAAAGCGTTGGCACAAAGTGGGAAAAGGGAATTGGGAGCTCACCGGTAAACATTTGGCTGTAAGCGATATGGAATCAGAGAGCAAAGTTGAAGAGATGGATAGGACTTACTGGATGGAGGTAAAAACGGCGCTGAGTGACTAGCGAGGGGGCAAAGAAGAAATAAGGAGGAGGAAGCATTTTATGATGGTTCGCGGGGAAGTGCTTTGTTGTTTGAGGCGAGGTAGGGCTGCCTTGGAACGCGTAGTTACGGAGCGACACTCAGTGGAGAAGATAAGAATGCACATGCTGTGGGGAAGATAAGAAAATGGCGGAGGACGTTCTGGATGAATGTGAAGATGTCTACCCGTGTGCATGTTTTCGAACGAGCCTACGCGAAGCCGTCGACTTTGGGGACAGCAATGGGAAGCTCAACACGCAGAAGGATCAAAATGTGGGCCAGTTGGTAATTCATTTTCTTCGTTCAGCGAACTGGGAGCGCAGAGAAAAACACAAAGGACGAAGCGAGGAACCACACAACACGAGCGCTCAACATGAGCGCTCGTGTTGTGTGGTTCCTCGCTTCGTCCTTTGTGTTTTTCTCTGCGCTCCCAGTTCGCTGAACGAAGCTCAACACGCCCACGATAAAAATAGGTAAGAGAGAGTTAGAGTCTTAGTGGAAGAAAAATAGAGAGAGAAGGCATAAATAGGGACATTTTTTCGTTGAAGGCTAGAGACTCGACTCATATCTGTTTGTTTTGATAAGGTAGATTTAATCGAAATAGGCTTGACATTAGGTGAACTTTTAAAAGAAAGGAAAAACGAAAACAAAAAAAAAGACGGGAAGAGTTTTTTTTTAAATTAAGACAGGTGGCACACATGTCAGCGTCTCGTTATAAAAGAGGCGCTTTAGCATGCATTCATCTAAGAAAATGGAATTTACTTGTTTTTATGGTAATGAATGCCCACAGGCTGCCTCATTAGAAATAATTCAAAAGTGTGGCATATAGGTCAATTTTCTAAATTATCCTTCATTTTAAGTGAGAAAACGCCTACTTTATCAGCGTTTATTCCATTAGAACATTCGCAGCTTCACCGTGGTGTTACTGGAGTAGAAATTGCCGACAGTTAATGACACTATTGTCGTCTTTCTGTTCTATTCCAACGTTATCGCTACGAAACAAGAAATATAGGCCATTCTCGTAGGAGAAAAATATGCTGGCCTCTGGTACATCTTTCATTCTCGCCCACATTTTAAAATAAAAAAAATTGGTGCCTAGGTGTTGCTCACGCCTATTCTCCTTTCGAAGTCACACGTATTTAAAAGGGACTAGTTGGTTTAAGACGCCCATTTGTCTCATTGAAAAACCAAAAATAAGGGATGAACACACAACAAAAAAGGCCCTAAAAGAAAAACGAATGTGCTCATGCGTAAAAAAAAAGAAAGACTAACTGTAGCGGTGGAGGGAAATCGATTCTAGCGCAAAGTAACTAAGTTCCAGGCTTGGGCTTGCGGGCGCAATGCCCAGGCTATAGAAATCGTCCGAGCGAGTTTCACTGGCACCTAAGACAGAATAGCGAGCGAAATGTAAGAAAAAAAAGCATCTCAAAACCTTTTACATCTGCCCCGCGGAGATACAGATATGCCACAGAGGGAAGTCGTTCATTTGCTACATGTATCGATCCTCATTTTCTTAGCCGTGCGTAAACATACGCGCCACTACGTTCGAGGGAGATAAGATTAAGCCAGTTCGTTAAAAATGTAAAAAGTCCGCAAACACGAGTGAACGAAGTTTCTTGTTTATCGAAAAGGCTGCGACGATAACAAAAAACTAAAAAAAGCAGGAGAGGTGAGTGTGAAAAAAATATGCTCCAAACCTGCATGTAACACCGCAAATTTCGTCGAAAGACGATAGCCTTGCATCGGGAGATAGTGAACAAAATGTTTATTTGATGTTCTGCGCAAGAAAATTCGTTTGATTGATTTGATTTGTGGGGTTTAACGTCCCAAAACCACCATTTGATTATGAGAGACGCCGTAGTGGAGGGCTCCGGAAATTTCGACCACCTGGGGCAGGAAAATCGGTGAATGGTATTCTGAAGGCGCTGCGTTAGCGTGCTTCGAGCGTGTAGCGGAGGCGAACGAGTGCATCGAGGCACGTTAGACACAAGCGCCATCTGGCAGTTATCTTCGAAAACGAAGGCGTGCAGCGTGCGGATAAAGATGCGCGCCCGTCTCGGAGGTGATAAGGTGTAGAACGCAAAGCGACAGGCAGGTGCCACCACCGTGACGTCGTAGCAAAGCGTTGGAAACAACTTTTTGAGCATCGCGTTGCACTGTCAGCGCAGTGCGTCAAACGCTACAGTCCTTAAAGTTACTTGTGTGTGCCTCTTCTAGTATAAAGGCAGACATAAAAAACTGCGAAGAGTTGTTGTGGCGCTTCAAATATGCGCAATAATTGCTTTTCAATTGACAATTGCACAGCTATGAACGCTAAACTTTGAGCAGTATTGGTTGGCGCTGCGGATGGGGTTGGCCGTTTGGTGCCGTTTGAGTTATCGTTAGGGCGGACAAGCAGACAAATGTACAGACAGACAGACCAAAATTTTTTTGTTCAAGGTCCCCAAGAAAGACTATCGTCTTTTAAAGAAAAGAAAACAGAGTGTGATTGCAACCAGCACTAAATCTGTTAGCGTTCTTACACATAGTTTTGTTATTTTTCATATTTCTCCTCGACACCCTCCTCTTAACCGCTTTTATTTGCAGACAAACTTCGTCCTTTCTTACCTGAGCTCGTGTCAAACGACAACAACACAGGCTGTACAAAAGTTGTCCCATACTGCTACATTGTTTTCAGCTGGACCAACGCACTACGGCTTTTTGTCGGCTCGCTGATGCAGTAAATGAAAATTGGAGAAAGCTTAAGCTTCGCCTTTAAAAGTTGACCGCGATATTCTGTTACTGGTGCGTATTTTATTCACTTAGTGCATACTTTTATTGTATGATGCCACTCGAGAAGTAATGAACACAATGTATTGATCGCCAAAAAAGTATTTACGACAAAGTTGACCGTGGTTTCTTTCTTCCAACACTGTATAACTTCATACACATTGTTAATTAATGAGCACCAGGCATTTTGATGAATATGGCCCGTGTGCACGTATTCGTGCTAGAGCTAGCTTTCTCGATAAACAATTCTAACTATCGAAAGTGCATATTTCATCGTATAGCGCACAATTAGACTGAATTGACATGTCACCATACTGTAACACAATAGAAAAAGTATAGAAACACAACATAGAAAAAAATGTAGAAATATGCAGTGTCTCCTGGCTAATGATCTGTTGGCTGTTTAAGCTACTGAACTGTGAGGCTGACCTCGTCCATTTCTAAAGGCTGTATTCGGAGTCTGTAAGAAGCCAAATGACGGAAGTACGAAGGGCGTTATTCGTTCCATTTGAACGAAGCGAGCAATCCGTCGTTCGTTTTTCCCACTATCGTGTTTTTTTCTGCAGGCAGAGACCCGGTCGCCTCCCTGAATGAAGCGTTCGGACGTTCACACACTATTCCGCATACAGCCTAAAGGTTTCCAGGGAGTTAGGCAAGTGTGTGTGTGTGGTTTTGTATCATTGCTTTACTATACCACGCCAGTGTGTGTGCGCGCGCGCGCATACGCGAGCGTATTCAATGTACGTAGCTTTTTCTAACAATCAATTTGGGTAATTCATGCCAATGCCGAAGTGCGAACTAGTGCAGCTGGGACTAGGGTGGCTACTCGCACCCATTTTCGACGCCAACGAACTCACGGCCGTGACGCGACCGACAAGTAAGGACACACGCGCCCATTCGGGTCAGCCCATCTACTTTCCCGTTATAAATCCGCTTTTCTCTTCGCAACTCTTGCATTTACTTCTAACGGTCTATTTCTGCGAAGATACATGCGTATAGACTGCAGCGTATCCTAATCAAAACCAGTAATTACCTTTTTGTCCTTCATTTGTGGGATGTGGTGCCGGACACAGGCCGCTACCTTCCTTGCTTGCTTGTTTACCTGCCAATCTCTCCCTGACGAATCTCACAAGACTGAGAAAGAGAAACCCAAGATTAAGTCAATATATACACTACTGGTCTGTCCAGAAAGACAGTTGGTCTTCCTCGAACGGACCGGAAATGAGGGTCTAGACGTCACTAACATTGCTCTTCTCATCTTCTATTTTTGTATTTGAATCTCTAGCTGGAGGTACGTTGCACTTGCCATTGCCCCTCGCTTCTGTTGACACAAGATGCCCTTACATCGTAACTGGACGTTATTCTGGTCACCGCAAACAAAACGAGACGCATCATCATGTTGTTAGTCTTATATGCGGTTGTTGTTGCGTACTTCATCTGGTAGAGGCTATCGTACGACTGTCGGTTCATAGTTCCGGGAACCACGCAATTGGTGACATACGCAAACTGCCAGAAGACTGACCGAATCAGAGTGATTAAAAACGGACTACCTTCGTTCTCTTCTCGCCGTCGCTACGTCACATAAGCGTCGCAAAGGCAAACGGAAGTGCGTCTTACGAGTTGATTTTCTGTGGAGACAGCTGGGCCGCACAGCAGTGATCTTCCTGGAACTGTGCGGTCTACAAACACCAACGCGTGTTTACGTCTTTAACTATCGGGTTGTGCATCTCACAACTCACGGTACGAGGAGAAAACATATAGTTTTATTGTGCAAAATACATTTTAGTGCAAACAGAGAAAATTAAAGAACTCGAAAAGGAGATGAGAAAACCACTATGCACGGGGCAGTCGCCTTCTTTCCGAGTTCTTTCATTTTGCTACATTTGCGCTAAAATTATGCTGCACGTAATGCACCACCAACTAAACCAGCAAGAAGTTTTGTATGGCTGAGTTGTCAACTGTTATACAGTGCTTTCTCCTCCTACATAAGCTTATTCGAAGGATCTTCGTTCATCGTCGATGGTAAATCTCATTTAACGCTTACACGTACATACGTAGTAGTTTTGCTTGAGGACTCTTGCAGAATATGAGCGTGAAGAAGCATGCAGTGCAGTCATTACTTGGCTATGCATTGTAATAATTTTAGCGCAGTATATTTGCACACCGAGGCTGATATATCTATTGAGTGGAAGATGCAGACGATATTTACGCAGTACTATTAAAATTCAACAACAACAACAACAACAACAACAACAACAACAACAACAACAACAACAACAACAACAACAACAACAACAACAACAACAACAACAACATTTGCGCAGCGGGGACTCGTTCAAACCGGTCCACCGATTCAGTTTTCACAACTGATTAAGAGCTAATCTATTCTAGTGGTTTGACCAAAGGACCCCTGTGACTGTTTACGCAGTACAGAGGCAAGCCCCGCCGTGGTGGTCTAGTGGCTAAGGTACTCGGCTGCTGACCCGCAGGTCGCGGGTTCGATTCCCGGCTGCGGCGGCTGCATTTCCGATGGAGGCGGAAATGTTGTAGGCCCGTGTGCTCATATTTGGGCGCACGTTAAAGAACCCCAGGTGGTAAAAATTTCCAGAGCCCTCCACTACGGCGCCTCTCATAATCTTATGGTGGTTTTGCGACGTTAAACCCCACATATCAATCAAATCAGTACAGAGGCAAGTCGTTGTTAATTAAGACGCATGCAACTTTAGTTTGAGTTTGCCAAAAAATACGTTAGAAATGCAGAAAGGTGACACATTTACGACTTTTCAAGTCAACGAAAAAAAGAACAACACACACACGGGATGTGGCATAAAGACAAGAGAGTATTAAACCTCACGTGGCCAAAAAATTCAATCGACGAACGTGTACTAGTTAGAGTTGGAGGTAATTCTTTTATTGCTAGGATTGGACAACAAATCGAAATACATAGCAATATATGCGAGTAAGAAAAAGAGCACTAGAATAATTCATTCATTTCAACGTTCTGGCGCTTATATTGTAATCGCGTTACGCAAGCCCTCTTCGCAGGCAGCTGCTGACACCTCCCCAACTTTTCCTCTTCATTCCATACGACCCTGTTTTCCTTTTCTGCTTCGACCGCAGGGTGAACTTGCAGTGCATACCATACGCCGAGACAACGTAATGGGTTTCTTGAATAATGATAAATAAATAATGCACGACACGCCACTTCGATGTAAAGCCGCTCCCGAAGAGCAGTTGCTGTAGAAAAAAGCTTCCCGATTTATATTCCAGGCTTGAACAGACAAAGGTGAGAGCCACTGCACGTTTGGGGACGCGCACAAATCGGACAGAGTGAAATGGAAACAGAATCTTTTGTAGAGCTACGTTCTGACATTTTTTCATTGTTTACTGTGCAGTGAAGAAAAAAAGTTATATTTAAGTATATACGAACATATACATCGACGTGTCTGGCTACATCAGAACACGCAAAAGGAAAAGAGAGATAGTTGATTTTGTGTCACGAATAAGGCGACCTTTGAAAAACGGTATTGGTCAACTTCTGTGTTTTTTTTTTAGATATAAAATGGCTCAATGTACCCTCTTATTGTTCTGTATTGTTTGCGGCCTTGATTGGGAGAGCAGAAGATTGGGTTAGGTGGGAAGATCCTTGTATGTGGGTTTTAAGTAACAAAAACCTCTTCGCAAAGAGCTTCTATGCGTTTCTTGGCATTTTCCTTTCACTATTTTATTTATTTCGGGCCCAGAGCTGCTCCACATAATATCATAGACTCTTCGCAGTAGTTGGTGTCAAAAAGCATGCATGCTGGTTATTGGAAACCATGAACAGCGACTGTGTCATCTTTTGTGGATATTATCGCACTCGAGGGCAAACTTTAATAGGAATACTGAACCTGAGAAGGCATGATATATTTCCGCTATTCGAGCAACCTATCCAATAATCTTTGTTGATATATATAAATTGCGGACAACTGTATTTTTTTCTGTATTCAGTTATAAGCTTCCTGTCATCGAAGTACTGAAAACGCTCAAAAAAAAAATTCGCAATTCTCACTTGACGGGCCGTCACGTACAACTTTAAGCAGCATGCTTGTGTTAACAACTCGTCAGTACCTTTGAAAAAAAAGCCAGCAAACTAACTTGTCAATCAACAGATATGGGAAAAAAGAAAAAAAAGAGGGCGCAGTCATCGAACAAGGCAAACAATGCGGACAGTCGCCACCATGAGGGCAGAGGAAAACTGTTTAAAAAATACAGAATGCAAAAATAACGAAATTTAATATAAAGTGAACTAGAGCTGCGTGCCATCACACCGTTGACGGGCTAAGCCTGTCAGAGAGAGACGTTTTAAAACAAGAGGCATAGAGAGATAGCTTTAAAACTTTAAGACGCCAAACAAAACTTTCCAATTGTGTGAGTGCACAGATGAAGAGCAAAGCCTAATTTCGTTAAAAAACCAGTTTTACTCAATTCGCAAGCTGTATTCGCAATAGCAATGTTTTGATCAATCGATTTACATTACAAATACGCTGTAAGTGCACCATGTATAGGTTTATTATGAGCTAGTTAAGTGTGTACGAATGTTTGTGCTAGTGGCACACTCATATGTAACTGCATTTTTTGCCTCAGCCACAATGACTTTCACGTGTATCCATGGATCGCAAGACTATTCTTGGGACAAAGAAGACTCATTTCCGCCATGAGGCTCACCTAAGACCTTCATACCGGCTTTATACCGCGGCTCTTAGACCCCCTTTCTTCCCTTGAGTGCCAGCTGCCGTAATCAACTTGGATTTTACTAATTACACGCAATCTGATCAACAAGATAGGGGTGTACGCATGTGCTTAGACACAAAGGTTATTACGGTCCAGTGCTAAAGACGAGAGTAGCCAGCGGGGTTGTTGCGGAGTACATTCCGTGTAACTCGAATTGAGCCTCATTGCAGTCGCGCCCGTCTCGAATGTCGCCAGGTGTCTCATGGGTGCGCTGATGCGCAATAGTAGGCGGAAAGACTTAGTAGCACCGTCGACGCCAAGAAGGTAATAAAGCTTTGTTGCTCTACTTCGACATGCAGCGAAATGACAGGCGCCCTTCAGTTCGAAAAAGCTTTAGTTTACTGGCGCTTGGATGTTGATGCTGCATATGCCAGTATGTTCCCCCAAGTAAGGAACCCGACTTTTGTTCCGGAAGGCCAAGTCGACTTCCTACTGAAACTTGTCACTTAAACGAATTAGACACGTTGGCGCCGAGGGCTTCGGGCACACACGCACGCACGCACGCACGCGCACGCATGCACACACACACACACACACACACACACACACACACACACACACACACACACACACACACACACACACACACACACACACACACACACACACACACACACACACACACAACACACACACACACACACACACACACACACACACACACACACACACACACACACACACACACACAATTCTTATAAGCACGCCAAGAATAAACCCCGGCTGTTTGCACTAAAAATTACTCATGCTCATTTTTACGCAACTCACACTCTTTTCGGCGTGATGAGGATAAAACTAGGCTTCCAAACTGCAAGCGAATCTCATCAGCTTTTTGATAACGGCATTCTTCGTTAACGACGTCACTGACCTATCAGTCATATCCAATAAGCGCAGGCCCACTTAATTAATGGCTTAACCTTTACGTAATTTGGATTACTCTAGGGTCGCTCATGGCAGAGCCTAAATATTCTTCTCGGTCACTCGGCTTCAGGCTGCAAAAAAAATTATCACTAGCATTCTCGCGTCACCATGACTGAAAGCATCAAAAAGAGGCTATTAAAAGATGAAGAAAACCAATGTATGGTGATTATTCTCTTCCTAACGCATAGTTACCCGTCATGGATTATTGTTCATAACCTCGAATTCCTTCAGGAAGTTTAATGAAGTATAGTGGTAAAGGTCATGGTGCTTAGTTATAGTCGGAGTCTTTGAATAAAGTTTGCGCAAGTGAGGAACAAAAGAAACTGCAAGTAGATTAAGGCTTCAGCAATAAGGTCGCAAATGCGGAAACGTGAGAAAGATGACAATGAAAAAAAAAACCATTGAATGTCACGACTCACGTATTCCAGCATTTTAACCACTTTGCAAAAAATTCATTTTCTTCATCAAAACTGCGCGAATGAACGCAATGATACGAAAATCACCGCAAACGGATCACGCCCAGCCCTTGAGTAGCACAATGTTTACATTCACTCATTTATTTTGCGAAAAAGCATCTGAGAGAGAAAGAAACAAAGAGAGACAGATCCCAGATATACAACATGAGTAAAGTCCGTAAGTATTCTGCCATGCTAAATGCGCGCGTTCGTGGGGATCCGCGCCGCATTCCCTTTCATATTGTGGGTTTGCACATACAGCTTCGGGCTGGTGGCTACACAAATGGACCGATAGGTGGGTGCCCTGAGGTGCTCCACGGAAAGGCAACCGGTCGCTAGTCTTGGTGCCGGAAACAATCACGAATAAGGCCCGACACACAACGCTATGTAAACGAGAACATTCACCGCGTAGCACAACACAGTGACTTCTCTTTCCCGGCAGGACGAGCGCAGAGAGCAGGCGTCGACCACACGTCGGGTTCCGGCTTTGACGGCAGCGCTAATTGAGGTGGCCGACGCTGCGAAGGCTTCTCTGTGAATCAGTGCGCGGTGCAAAACTTCATCCCGACCGGTCTTCGTGACGCCTCTGCAGCTGGCATGAAAAGCCCTTTCAAACGCGTGCTGCAGTGAACGGTCCTACCCACATTCGCATGCCATTCATGACGCATCGTAGCGAGAATGTATTCCTCCTCCTGATGGTACGTGTGTTGGCGGTATTTTTCAGTAACGCTTGTTGCTCCGAAAAGTGTTTGTTGATTGTTTCTTCGAAATGTCTTTGCATAGAGCTATAGCTTCACACGAATATTACGAATTGCGTCGAAATTCTTGGGGGCTGCGGGCTCAGTGTGCCGTCTGTAATATTTACACCGTGCGTGTGATTTCCCATCCTTCTCACCGCTTCCGCAACACATTCTCACTCTGATAAACTATGTCTCTCCACTTCCCGTATCTTAGCCTTTTACATCCTTTTACTCCGTCTCAGGTGAGGGATTGTAGTGTTCCTTGCAGAGATAATAACTAGCTCGCCTCTATTTCCTTGCGTGAGGAATTAGCCTGACTACCCGCATCCTCAACGCTTCCAAATTTTCACCTTATTTAATTTCCTTTACCTAATTATTTGTTTGCTCAGTAAATTAAGTAGTAACTTGTTTACCTATAAAAATAAATCATTACTGAATAAATATATAAAGGGACCGACAACTTCCCAGAATACGAAATGAGAAGACTGCACGAATAGAAAGATTGTCCTTTATAGTTACTCAAACCAACCCTGTTTTTGTAGTCAGAACTGAACTTTGATTTTGATTTCTTCAATGAAAATTGCGAAAAATGGCTTGTGGCGTCGCTGGTGGCAAAAACAAACTATCACGAATGCACTGTCACGTGACCATGCGTTAATGTACATGGTCAACAATTTATTGATTAGTACTGAAATATTATTTGATTATTTAGAGCACAGCAGGTTGCCTGGAGACAACTACAGACACACACGTACCCGAATCCGGTGATCCTTCGCCTCTGCTACCCAGGCATTCATGCGTCCGACGCGTGTAAGGCGTGCGGAGCCAGAGCGACGCTGCAGCACATGCTGTGGAAATGTACCGGTAACGCGCAGCAGTCCCTTACAAACCCGGTAGACATGGCAGTCTCGAACCGCGAGGCGCGATGGGAGGCGGCTCTACTCAGCCACGACCTTGCCGATCAACTGCGGGCCGTCCGGCAAGCCCAGGATGCCGCCCGGGTCCAAGGACTCGAGGCCGTCACCTAGGCCGGGGTGCTTGTAGCTACACTCCGCTCAATGACGCCGGACATGTTCAATAAAGTTTTTACTCACTCACTCTTTAGAGCCCAAGATAATATTTTATAAAAATATACGTATAAGCTTGTGTTAGTAGTACGCATTACAGTCGAGGTGCCTTTGCGTGATATATGCGCAGTTCCGTTTTCGGGCTTGGCGACGTGGTACAACTGCAGGGAAGCTCTATAGTGCCACATTATCTCATTGCAAAGGCTTGTTATTTTCAAGAATAGTTGTGAAGCGCAGAATAAACATGGTTAAGCATAGTTCCAAGAAATACTGCGAAATAAGAACAACGACAGCACGCATAAGCCACCAGAAAGGCTACCGGCATCGCTATCAATACTGAGCGTTGCCTGATGAAAAGGCACTGCCGTGGTGAGAGCCTTTCAGAGAAAAAAAATTGCTGCTTATAAAATTACTGCAAGCTCTTGGGATTAAGTACTGCAGCTACGATCACTACGAAGGGTAAGCTTTGTGTCGCGCGGGAAAAAACTGGATCGAAAAAAGTTGGTTGTCGGTCCCTTTAAACGCCTCATCACCTACTTAATAATTTGCTTAATTTCTTACTTACTGAATTGCATATTAGGCTACTTTATCTTTCTACTTTACCTTTTACCTTTACTTACTTACTTACTTTACTTACTTTACTTTACTTTACTTTACTTTACTTTACTTTACTTTACTTTACTTTACTTTACAAAAACGCAGGGCGTTCCAGTCGGAGCCACTGTGCAAGCAAACAAGCAGTGTGCAAGCAGGCTGTACAAGCGCTATACGGCTCTTGTGCAGTCTTCTTTCGCAATGACGCACGACTCCTCCTCGCGAAAGAGTCCGGTCATCCAACTTATTCAGCGCGATGAAGTCTCTAATTCGCTATCCGTGTACAAAGTATAAAAGTGATTACTAGCACTATTTGGTTAAGCTTCCTGCTTTTCCTTTTCATCTTCTTTTCTTTATCTTTTTCTTGTTCTGTTTAAAACATTCGATGATTAAAACTGTGCGCAAAACTTTTAAGAATGTAAAAGCTGTTTCACTCGATTGCCTCGATCCACTGCATCTTTTCTTCTTGTTCACTGGTCAAAGGTGTAAATTTAATGCGATGCTACAGATACACGCTATCATTGGCGCACAAAACCATTGCAACATGCCCCTCCCCCCCCCCCACCTGCTCCCTATTTTTTTGTAGATAACTTCTTTCAAAGCGTACGGTACGGGGTACTGCCCGTAAAGTGAAAAGAAAGAACAATGAGAGAGAGAGAGGGAATATTAAGAAAAACAGGGTGAGTTTCTTGGGGCAAATGTCTTTAGTTACCACTCGCAAGTGTACGCACTTTTATTCGCGCAAGCAACATTCGCTTCAACCCGAGTCAACAAGCTTACAGTTAGTATAGCATTAACCTACCTCACATCGAGCAGATGCGAAGAGAATTAGTTGACAACACAAAGGAAACGCGAGCATTTTCTAACCCTTTCTTCAATGACGCCGCGAGCAGTGCACACCATGGTCTTCGAATGTGCGGTGATTCATCTTGTGCAAACGCTAGATCAGTTTTTTTTTTTGCAATGCCATCGGTTCCGTTGCGAACATGCAGTGGTGCGAGGACTTCGTGGTTCGTCGTAATGCATTGGTATCGCTGTTAGATTACAGCTTCTATTACCAATGCAATGCAAAAGGGCTCTCACCTCAGAGTCTCGTGAACAGCGCTGACAAGAGCACCCGCACGAATCCGTACAGCACAACCTGATGCACCTCTGGTGCTTGCACAATGGACAGACTTTTAATTAAAAGCTATAGCACGTCACATTAATTGCTGCGGGTATGGTGCAGTGACTGGCTGTCTTACGTAACAAGCACGAGGATGACGCGTGGAGAGAGGCTCTTTTGTTTTGTGGGGATAATGCTTTTGTTCGCTCCCTGACGTAGGTGATCGCGCTGCGGCCTTTTTTTAGCACTAGCTGCATCGATCGACTTTCCAGCTATCATGAGGTTAACGCATTTAGCACGCTTTTGTGCAGTCACATTGCGATCAACGCTACAAGTATCCATATACTCGCTTTGCCCTTCTAAAGATTAGAACGTGCTGTTAAACGTCACCTACACGACAAACGCGATAAGCGCTAATCAAAAAACAGTCTGGTCATTGATTGATTTATATGTGGGGTTTAACGTCCCAAAAACCACCATATGGTTATGAGAGATGCCGTAGTGGAGGGCTCTGGAAATTTCGACCACCTGGGGTTCTTTAACGTGCACCAAAATCTGAGCACACGGGCCTACATTTCCGCCTCCATCGGAAATGCAGCCGCCGCAGCCGGGATTCGAACCCGCGACCTGCGGGTCAGCAGCCGAGTACCTTAGCCACTAGACCACCGTGGCGCGACCAACAGTCTGGTGGCGCTGGCGGTTGGAGGGCGCAACTCGTCAATTGACAAGAAACGTCAAAGTATGAATGTGACCACTCGAAAACACCAGAACTGCGACACTGAGGTTACTAAGATAGTGTCCATCAACTGCTACCCTAACCCTTCCCAATTTAGGGCCCCGAAAACCTCCTGTAAACATGCGGTGAATTGCATTGAAAAGATTGTGTCTCTCCACCTACCGCGTTCGAGCAGCTTGCTTGAACTCAGATGTGCACGAATCGTCGCTTGCCATGGTGCATTGCACTTTACTCGAGAAGTTCATTCACTTTGTCTGAACCACCATATATCGAATTTTGAAGCCACAGATTTCTTTTATTACGCAGTGCTCCGCCAGAGAACCGGATGGCGTTGTAAGTTATCTTGTATCCTTATTTTCTCGACTACAAGAAATGTCCGGATCGATGCCAAAGGTGAAAAATTATCGTGTTTTTTCCACGCTTGATCAGTGTTTTTTTTTCATTGCATTTCTAAGCAGGGGCGACGCAAAGTGGTCTCTCATTTTTATTGTGTGAACAGCAAGAAAGAAATATATATATGACTGACTGATTAAGAAAAAAAACACTGCAAACAAAAAATATCTTGAGGAGAGCACCAGCAAGCAGACTATGTGAAGTTCGAAAGAAGTACACGGAAAACCACATTATCTCCGAAAGTTTGCCTGATTTGTTGATAACGTCGCGCATGATTTATGACATGACCCTAAAGCAATTTTTCAACCATTTCATAAAATGCCGCTGTAAAAAACTCAAAATACGACGGAAACTGACGACCAGACAAGATTTATGATAGCCACAGCGGCAGTTCAGCGAACTCGAGTGGCCATGTGAGAAGGAAGTGGCATCGAGTGTTAAAGAAGAAGAGTGTACTCCCTGAACCATGCTATCCCCATATTTCTTTCCTTTCCCATATATATTGAGCGCTCGCAGACATCGTTTTATTTTATGTACGTTGTTATAACCAACTTCAAGTTTTTTCATCTGTCGTGTATGTCGCCTATGATTTCCTTCCTTCCTCTCTTTCTCTCTTCCTTTTCTTTCTTCCTTTCTTTTCTTCTCTTCCTTCTTCCTTTCCCTTTTTTATTTCCTTGTTCCTTTTCTTTCTTTTTCTCTTTCTTTTTTTTCTCTGTCTGTCTCTGTGTCTGTCTCGCTGCAGAGAGTATGTCCAATATTAAAAACATGGTGATGACGCCAGTGTACTTGGATCAAAGAGGAAAAAAAAGACTTTATATCCCACTTTCTCTTTCTACCTTAATTGCAACTCTGATACTATAGTACACTATAAAACGTTTACTATCTCTTTGCTTTGAATGTGGCACACATAAACCTCTCTGTGCGGGTGATGGCAACGGGTGGAAGGAGAAAAAGCTAAATTTAACTAGATTATCTAAAATATCCTAATCTCTGAAGGTGTCAACAAAGGTTACTCGATACAAATAAAAGTACGAGCTAACGTTACCGAATATGAAACTTGGATCTTACTAAACTTCATTAAAAGGTGAACAACACGGAACACGATGACAGAAGGAGGCCCACTGGAATTGTTAAGAGGCTATATCTATGGTACGACGTACCTAAGCAATTAGAACATGCCTGGCATAGCCAAAAATAAACTCAGTATGGAGGTGTCCCCAGCGCAAACATAGTATACTAATTGAGTCTGCCTGCTTAAGCATTCTACTCGATTAGACAGATTTATTCAAAAAAAAAAAAAAAAAACGTCAGGCCTGCACGCTAGGCGCAGCAGAGTCACAGCGAAAGCTAGAAGAGCGGCCTTTCAGAGCCTTTCCAAAACACTAATTGGGTAACTACTGCAAGCGTACTTGCATGGCACCCACTAGGGCATTAATATTAAACTTTTGGGTAGCAGTCCGGTATTCGCTATGCTATTTTCTGTCATTCTTCTGAGAAGCGTGGTATCCGCTAAACACTTGCAACTAATTTTGTGCCAATGTCCATGCAGTGGCTGACGACGATGAGGAAATATGGCTGAAGTAGGTATGAGCCACAGCGAATAGGGGTACAAGAACAAGCTTTTGTGATGGTTTGGATCATTAGACGGCCCACTCGTTATGCTATTCGCATTGTGCGACGACTGGTTGTTCTTTCGATGTTGTAAAACGCTTATAAGTCGTATTAACGCGATTGCTTTCCAGACATCAAGCCTGCCTAAGGCAAGGGCCCCGCCGCGGTGGTCTAGTGGCTAAGGTACTCGGCTGCTGACCCGCAGGTCGCGGGTTCAATTCCCGGCTGCGGCGGCTGCATTTCCGATGGAGGCGGAAATGTTGTAGGCCCGTGTACTCAGATTTGGGTGCACGTTAAAGAACCCCAGGTGGTCAAAATTTCCGGAGCCCTCCACTACGGCGTCTTTCATAATCAAATGGTGGTTTCGGTACGTTAAACCCCATAAATCAATCAATGCCTAAGGCAAGTGACAACAAGTCTTAAGCAACGGTGTAGCTAAGTGGTAAAATTCTGGGCTGGCAAATAGCAGATCTGAGTTCGAGCCCCACTGTGCCATTGGTGCGAGGTCATGCCTGCCTAAGGCAAGTTTGACAGCAAGTTACAATATTGGGCTGACACCAAGCGGACTCGCGGACTCGGGTTCAAGCCCTACTGTGTCATTTGTGCAAGTTTTTTTTTTCTAATTTCGCGGGATGTGGTTACGGACACCGGCTGCGGCTGCGGCGGCGTACAACAACTGCGCGTGACCCGAAAAGTGATCTCATAACAGCTTTCGCTGTAAAACGAGTGAAATGAAAAGGAGAGGTGCTAACTAGTTTGACATAACTGGCATAACCAGTTTGGCATATGCCTGCACAGGAGGAAGATATGGGGGAGATTAAAAGAAGAGTAAGGAAAGAAAGAAAAAACCGCAGGATATCCACGGAGTCAATGATGATGAGTGGCGCGAAGCGTCCGTCAGCCCGTCCCTGCTTCCGTCCGTCCGCGCGACCATCCATGCGTCCATCCATGCGCCCGTCTGTCTGTCCTTGTGCCCGTCCTCGAGTCCGTCTATCTGTCGGTCTGTCTGTTCGTGCGTCCATCTGTCCGTACGTCCGCGCGTCTATCCATCCGTCCGTCCGTCTTCAAGTCTGTTTGTCCGTCCGTCTGTGCATCTATCTAGTGAACACTCCAAGTAACGCCATCTCCCATCTCGCATCCCCTGTGGCACATACCCACTCTAAAGCGGGTATGTGCCACCGGTGGCTACGTACTACTACATACATACAAGGGATGGACAGACCCACGCCTTAAGGAGTTTCGCCCCTAAAGGGACAGCACACACACAACGTTCTCGTGGAGAGCGATAGTCTTTTGCAGTATACGGCATCATTAAGCCGCTCGTGCAAGTCTGTTGTTCACAAGAATTTTAGCAATGCAATGGTTGTTCGAATTAGCGATGAATTTTCAGGAAGGCATTAGAGAATAGTATACAATGTTCGCACCGACAACGGAGATCGTTTGGTCTAGCCAGGCTACTTGAAGTATCACGCAAACTACGCAACCGACTTGGGAAGGGTGAAAAAAGGTTTTTTCCAGCTTAGGCTTCCAGGATGAGGGGTGCCCCGTGAAGCAGGCACGGGTTGTAGCTCAGTCAGATGGAGCCCAGGAATTAAAATCCGTCAAATTTTAAATTCGAAGCATTTCATCGCGTACTGAAAACACTTTTGGTATCTATCTATCTATCTATCTATCTATCTATCTATCTATCTATCTATCTATCTATCTATCTATCTATCTATCTATCTATCTATCTATCTATCTATCTATCTATCTATCTATCTATCTATCTATCTATCTATCTATCTATCTATCTATCTATCTATCTATCTATCTATCTATCTATCTATCTATCTATCTATCTATCTATCTATCTATCTATCTATCTATCTATCTATCTATCTATCTATCTATCTATCTATCTATCTGTCTGTCTGTCTGTCTGTCTATCTATCTCATATCTATCTATCTATCTATCTATCTATCTATCTATCTATCTATCTATCTATCTATCTATCTATCTATCTATCTATCTATCTATCTATCTATCTATCTATCTATCTATCTATCTATCTATCTATCTATCTATCTATCTGTCTATCTATCTATCTATCTATCTATCTATCTATCTATCTATCTATCTATCTATCTATCTATCTATCTCTCTATCTATCTATCTATCTATCTATCTATCTATCTATCTATCTATCTATCAGATATATATGAGATAGATCGATAGATAGATAGATAGATAGATAGATAGATAGATAGATAGATAGATAGACTTTATGCGCAAGTTATAAATACAGAGGCTTATAGTAAAGGCGCTCGATGAATTCTCCGCGTCTACTCGTTGAGTCTGATAGGCACTTCGTTTACTCTCGGAGAAGCTTTGAACAAGATACACTGTCGTTTCTCCTTTTTTCGTTAACCAAACACACCCTCTAACGTGCAACATAAATATCACTTGCAGAACACGGCTCTCAAATGATTTACGGGAGGGGGTTCACCCAACAAACCAAACATGATTGCGAAAAGGCCGTTAGAAGAGAAAGGAAAAATGAAAGAAAAGTAAGTCACAATCAAATACGCCCAGATCCACCATGCCACTAACAAAGAGACAAAAAGTCTTCTCTGTGTGTTCTCCCACTATGGTGTAAATGGTAAGGTTTCCCAGCCTCAGCGGTCGCCAGCGCTCATCGATCGCTCAACCTTGACGACTCGCGTAATGTCGCGGCGTCACACTCAGGCGGCCCATTCAATGCAGATCAGCTTCCTTCTCCTTCCTGATCCTCTCTCCGTCACGTGGCTCGTAGACTCCCATTTTTTTTTCGTTTCATTTACCGATGCTTTGTTCCGTATACCTTTCTTCGCATGCTCCATCCTCCATGCATTCGCTCTTTCGAGTCGTATACGTCAGCGTTTTCTCGTCGCATCATCGACTGTAGTATACTGACGCCGGTAGGGCTCCACGCAAATCATGAAATGGTAGAAACGTGAAGGAAGCTTTCTTGAGAGCAGAGATGCGCAGAATGAGTGGACGAGAAAGCCAGAAAAAGTGAGAGGAAGACGAAAGAGAGGGAGAGGGAGCGTAAGAGTGACTGCGAGCGATGTCAAAAAAACATTTAGTAGAAGGAAGGAAGGAAGGAAGATTGACGCCCTTTCAAACAGCGGCATAGGGTGCTGTGATCTCCTTTATCAGTTTCGGCATCGGTAATCTGTTTCGCGATACAAACCGTCAACGGGAAGTTTCAGGAACACGTAAAAAACGAAGCCATTCAGTCGCGGCAAACTGCGTACTTTTTGCAAGGCCGCTACGTTACGAAGCAAATACGTGATGATTGTTCGTAAGGTTTCTCTTCCTCCCGTGCTGTATTATAGATGCGAGTGGTACGTTGTACTGCTTATTTTCTTTCTTTTTTCTATGTCAATTATTGCTAATCATAGCCCCGTAATAAACCAGTGTGGAAAACGCTGAAGGGCATAAAAATGCATATATTCTATCCAGATCGTTAGGTTAGGGATAGCGGATACCTGTTCCGTGGTACCATCTATGAGGCAACACGCAACCTTCTCAATAAATCGACGGAAGTTACGTTGAATAGCAGTGGGCTACTACGAAGAAAATATTCTGCTGAGTGTCTTAATCTTTCTGCTACAGGCTGCATGTGCCCGACGAGCCGATGTAACAAACAACAACAGCCTTCAGTGAATTCTCATGTTTAACCAGATGTCTACCACAGCCCTTCTTTATGGCACGCATGGGACTGCGAAGGAATGTCACAAACCCTGGTTACCTACACTGCCGAAAATATGGCCCCTTGATATCGAGATATTTCAATCACTGACATGGACAGTCTATGCTTCAACTGCAAAATTTACTCTCTGGGCAATAGACAGAGGACCAAATAACAATGAACATTGCTTACCCAATAAGGACGAAGAAAAATGTGGTCAAGAAAAATGTGGCTCAGAAATTTTCGTCGTCATATTTTCACCATAGTAAGTAAGGCTTCATGCGCCAAAAAATATTACAGAACTTCACGAGGTAAACCACAATAAAGAATGCTGATAATCATAATTAGGCGTGAAAAGACACAACGAACACGCAGAACTACACACCACAGGCGCAAACAAGCGCCTCTGGTGTGTGGTCCTGTGTGTCCGTTGTCTCTTTTCATGTTACATTATGATTATTAGCAAACATCCACTAGACAAAGAACAAGTTTTTTTTTCTTTAATGCAGGATGTGGACAGCTTGACCTGATGTAGCATTAATGAAAACTCAAACTATCCACTGCATTTTCGACCCATAGTGATCTACGCTCGCTCATTCCCTCGCATAAAATATCTAACAAATATTCTAAGCTTTTTCATAGATAAATACTGTGCAGAAAGCCAATGCTGCACTTTGAAATGATCACTTCGACAACAATGTCGGGTGAATATTATGCCACAGAATCATTATCTAAATGTCTTTGATGGTCGTAAAGCAAAAGAACAAGCACTGCGACCTAATTACAAGTTAATTTTTGTGAGTTCTTCAAGTATGCATGTCTTAATTGTAGTAAAGCTATTTCACTTTACTGTGAGCCGGCACAGCGTTCTAGATTCGATAACGTGCAGGCCTGGAAGCTACCTTGGTCAAATAAATTGCAAGACGACTTGGATACATCGAAGAGCCGTAATGTGTACAATACAGTTGCGACGTTTGTCCGTTGTCGTTAGGATGGCTTGTCCTCCTTTCACCCTTAAAGAGAAAGACAAAAGAGTACCAATTGCTTTCCGTATTTTCTAAACCACTATGTTTCAATGAATGTCATTCGTTTTCACAACTTTGCTGACACTGTTCATTGCACACGATCCAACACCGGCATGATCTAACGAGCATTACTTTTCTGAACGTAGAGCGATGTTAGAAAGACAACTCTATAAGTAGCGTTGAGTGGCCCAAAGCAGTCCTGGTTGGTGGGCGATCGGTAAAAGGGGATCTCACCAACGTGGCAGAGGCGCTGTTGTGTGATATGTTGGAGGTATGACATTCTCTCTCTTTACCTGGAACATAGGGGCTATTTTCTTCAGAACGACCATTCGCTATACAACGACGGGATATTAATTGGACTTAGGAATGAAAGCCGTTGAATTGCCTTCTACGACGTCCTCCAATGTGATAGCGACTTAAAGAAAGGAGAAACAAAGAAAAAAAACGAGCAATAAAGTGAAAACGAGAGGGTAAAAGACCACTTCTTTTTTTTTTGCACCACACCAGCTTTGTGTTGCTTTTAAATCGACAATGTTGTTTCCACGTTTGTACATTAGGCACCGTTCGACATGCTCGCGTATACACTCAATTCATGACTTTGATAATATCCAATGTCTTTCATTATAGTACTGAAAACGAAGCACGTCCTTAGCAGAGGAAAAAAAAAATCTCTATATGTCATAATACACATCTATCGTCGCTGCCTGAGACCTCCAAGCTTCATGCTTCGAAAATTTTAAAAACCATACAGAGCCGCTTCAAGAATGTTCTTATTTTTTTTACTAACGACATAAGTCCTTTGACGGCTGTGATTTGTTCCTCAGTAAATTTTATTTTTCCCTCTCAAACGCTACGCTACAACAACCTCTTTAGTGCACTTTTTTTTTTCCTCAGCCCCCTCAAAATGCTTTCTTTTTTCTCGCGATACATTTTTAGTGACGCCGATTTTCCAACCATTGCTCACTCAAACTGTCTCGAAATATCTCCTACAGTCAAAAACGTACATGAACAGCAAGATTAAGAATAGACAAAAGCACCACGCTTTCTGTAGTTTTTTTCCCTTGGATGCACCACGAAAGTTTGCGGAAATTCGGAGTTGGTCGTGGCCCAAGCAGGCCGCTTTTCACTGGGTCAACCGGGATCCGTCATTGCCACTGTGCTACACCAAACCGTGAACGCGCGGTCCACTCAAAGTGACGCTGAGAGCCGAGCAATCCTTTACAATGGGCCCGCGCCATCGTGGCGCCTTGTGAGATCCGGCCGGTCCTCTTTGTGTGCAGCGTCCTCTTACACTATACACAAAACAATCATGGACACAATAACAAGAGATGCGAGCGGGAAAGAAACAGCAAGAGGAGAGCGCTCGGGTGGTTCGGTTACTGTCTGTTTTTTTTTCCAGTGTCGGGGCGTTAATGGGCTTTTAGAGGTTGCGCTGGCTTTTTGTGGTCGCAGATCGAGGGAACCGGTGATGGAGATGGCGAGGACAGCACTGAGCAATGACGAAGAAATTGTTGTCACCACTAACAAAAAAAAAAGCTTATACAGGCCGTTCTGATAGAGGATAAATATTCGAGGCCAAGTGCTTATAATTCTCAAAAACCCCATAATCAAAGTAACAAAAACCTTGTATTTACAAAAAATCGCTTGCTGCAGTGCCGAGCATGACATCGCCTTCCAAGGTCAGCTCTCTAAGGTAAGTCACTTAATTAAAAAAAAAAAACGAAAGCTTGTTTCATGGGAAAAGTAAAAAGAAAACATGTATAAGGATGTTGCAAAACTGATTAAGATGTGTCAAACCTAAAGCGCATGTTCAAACACAGAATATTTTTTATATAGCTGATCTGAGTTAAAATAAAAGTCAAACTTTTCATATTTGAAAACGCCATCTACGTTAGGACGAACACGTAACCATTTATTAACTTTGCCACGAAGTAACGAACTAGTTAACGGGAGAGCAGGATCATTGTACCAGTGCGTTCTGGGCGCTGGGGCTGGAACCCACAGTGCTTTTTTTCTAAGCGGTCTGCTTAAGTTTACTTTGTTATCGCTTTCAATTTGCTAATACAGCAAGTCACGTTAATCAGCTCTGTCCAAGCAAATGCTTAGATGTATTTCTCTATTTATTATTATTATTATTATTTCTCGAACCTCCGCTGGAGTTCACGAGGGGGTCATTGGCGCTCGCTTTTGCACTTATAAATTGTAAATATTTTGAGTCACTCTGTCAAATAACTCAGCCGCAGGCTCAAAAATTTCTTCGGGATCCTTCTCCTGCGAGGATACATAAAGTCTTTAAAAAACTTCGATCCCAAAAAATACAAAAACAATACAATCACAAGAGAGAGAGAGAAAATAAAATTAGGGAAAGGTAGGGAGGTTAAACAGAAATTGGGGCATACGGTTTTTTACCCTGCACTTAGGGAAGAAAGAATGGGGAATCAAGATGGGAAAGAAAGCGAAGAGCGAAATACGCACGTGATAAAGTGAGCTGGGGTGCTATGGCTCCTTTGTGGAGCCACAGCACACCAGCTCACTCCTTTGTGGAGCCATAGCACCCAAGCTAAGCGACTGGCTCCTTTGTGGAGCCAGGCGTTTACGACCATGCCATCATCTTAACAGCATGCACATTCCGAACTCACATGCGTAAGCGGCATACCGTCGAACACATGCTTCGGTACTGTACAACGCAGCAAATAAATAGGGTTATTGGATCTTATCGGTTGACTGGTGCAGAGCTGATATATATATATATATATATATATATATATATATATATATATATATATATATATATATATATATATATATATATATATATTAAATATTTAGAGAAACGCCTAGCAAAACAAGCGCGACTGCGCTTGTTTTGCTCGGCGTTTCTCTGAATATTTATTTTGATTTCATTTGCAACTGATTGATTATGGAGTCAGGAGATACAGCCACCAAATCGCCCAATTTAAATGAACTAGCGGTGACGATGTTTGAAAAGACAGGAGAGTACATTCAAGCCGAACTTTCATGTGAGTTTTTCTGAATCAGCTGATTCTGAATGGTTTATGTCGCCGACAGGTGACAAAATGCGATGTATTTTCCAACGTCCCGGGTTGTGTTTAATATCTGTACGATGTCATAAAGAATTTGGAAATATGCGTACTTTGGCATGCGTAAAAACCTGCTCAATGTATGGAATTGCTTGCGCGTGTTTCGCAGCTACACTGGACAATTACAGGTTGACAGAAGAAATGAACAAGCTGACCATAACGAAGTACAGTGATATGAAACAAATCTCTGGCAATGTCTCGAAAGTTCTTGAGCACCTTATCGAAAAATGTGAGTCATATGAAGTGCACATATCTCTGACCACTGTAGCCGTGCGAAAATCGTTAAAGTAGCGTGCATATGTCTTCCCGTTCGTTAGATCGGCGTCTAAAGCCGTATTTGGACCAAATTGACCAAATGGAGGACAGTGTGACTAAATTAGAACAAGCAGCCTACAAGTTGGACGCCTACTCCAAGCGACTCGGTGAGGAACCCGGCGGTTAAATGTTCACAATTCTGGCTATTTCACATCCTTTGTTGTTTTTCTTTCAGAGGTGAATTTCAAAGTCCTCGAGAAACGGTGAATGTGGTGGTATATACCACCACACAAAAAAATATCACATACCGCTGACATTCTACAGTAAAACTCATGTTCTTTCGCTGTTGTGAAACCGACTCTCACCACTCGGTGCCCGAGACGCACCACCCGAGGTGGTAGAGCAAAGTGTGAGGAGGTAACGTACTTCCGCTACGCAAATAGAGACGATTGACGTGCTCGTCGCTTGAAGAGGAAGTAAAAATGCCATAGAAGTTCTAGTAGGATTGAGAAAAACTTACATTTACAGACTGTGCAGAATATACGCAGTTACGTATAAAAAAGTTACTAAAACAAACAGAAAACAATTAGGAAATGAACCGTCTTCTGTAGGGCAACCCTACGGGATTCAGCAGGCAAAAGCAAACAATGACAACTCTTAGTACACTTGATCATTCTCACACAATGTTGTATGATGTCTTATACTTTCGATTCTCTCCCGTGTGCTCATATTTGGGGACACCTTAAAGAGTCCCAGGTGGTCAAAATTTCCGGAGCCCTCCACTACGGCGTCTGTCATAATCATATTGTGGTTTTGCGACGTTAAACCCCACAAATAAATCAGTTTCAATTGCCTAGTGCGCTAGTAGTTACGAATGTTTTTTGGCGTCTGAATGATGAATAATCTAGAGTAACGTCTTCCTTGCGTTTATTAAACTATACGGAATCGCAAAGCACACTTCAATATCTTTTTCTCATTTTTTTATTTCACTTTGTATTTTATCAATGCTGCCGATATTGCGGGCATGCTCGTGCGAAATATTCGTGAGCCAATTCTCGACAAAACGCGCCAGCTAAACGCAATCGTCTCACATTCAACGTGTCTACGAGGATCAACGCTGTTGCTCAACGAAAATAAAGTACACCGGTAGAAATAGGTCTTTCACATCAGTAGAGAATAGGTTACGGAATGGTAGAATCACTCGTCGCTCGCTTCGAGACATCTAAAGCAGAGACTGGGCCGTGGTCGCAATATTTGAGAAGGCAAAGAAGCCGATATATATAGCGAGCCGGAGTGCACCGAAGCGGTCTTGCACGTAGAGAAGCGCGGGAAGTGGCAGTGCATCGCTAAGCGGGAAAAGAAAACGGAGCATCGAGATCTCGTCGCAGAGTCGTACATCAATCCCTGTTTCCGCACGGCTGATCATTTGGCTAGCAGAGCGATTGGTCCTCACGCCGGTTGCATTGGTCATTTCTTCCGTCGTAATTGCGGATCCTCGATCAAGTCGCGGCTTCCTCTGGGAGGCGCTCTATATGCGCCGAGAAGCTTCACGACGTGAAATGCGCTACGGGCGGCTGCCTGTTCATTCTTCGCTGGGACGGAAGGCCTTAAGATTAAAGAGGTCGACTCGCGATCGCTATTGTTTGCCGAAGAAAGCGAACGCGGGGAAGGAATGTCATATGGACCTTGCCACCATCAACGTGGACTTGTCTTTTGAGATGCCATTGTGTGTTGAGACGAAGCTAAGCAAATTTGTGAGTCAACTGGAGAAACCGGCATTTCAATTCAACTCAGGTGGAGAAAATGAATCACGATGAGAAGGAAAAGGAAGAAGCAAACGAACGGAAGAACAAGGAGATTCGTCACTTCTCAGAGCATGGCGAGGTATCATGTGCTGGGGAAAAATGCTAAAAGTAATCAAAGATTACAGAACAGATGTTACATGTGACAAAACAGGAGGAATCTTTAAAAGAACAGGAGGAATGAATCGGGGCAGGTCACGTATGGTGCGGAGCAATTAAGCGGTGGGCTAGAGTCCCCGAATGAATGCCAATATACGGAATATGCAATCGAGGACGACATGGTGCAAGCTGATGTAACTAAAGTGGAATACTTGCAGACGTAGAATGACGCCAAGTTGTGCACTGCAGTGTTAATTGATTATCGATGAGAGGTGTCATTGCCTTTCGTAAGACGTAAAATAAGCTTGCTGATGGTCACAATAGAGATGCCTGTAAACCACAATGCATCTCGTTACTTTTTGACACCAGACGTCACATTGCCTGTATGTGCCCTGTTTTATATTCTGTGTCCAAGTATGTCTACAGTGCGTAAGCAGCCCGTTTTTAGATGCGGAGCATCTTATACTCGCGCCTTGTAGTGCGCCGTCCGCGCCGTCCACACCGCTTCTCGAACATTCGACAGCTGACGCGCGCGCATGCGCCGTCGCGCCGTCGCCCACTCTTCCACCATCTGTGCATCCCTTCCTCCTCTACACACCGCGCGCGCTTCACTCCTCCACCATCTGTGCACCCTTCCTCCTCTACACACCGCGTTCGACATCTACAATTCTCCTGATTCTCCAGTGGACGCGCATGTGGCGTCGCGCTTCGAGAACATTCAACAGCTGACAGTGCATGCGCCGTCGCGCTGTATATATACTCAAGGTCGGCGCTCGCTCGCTCAGTTGCCGCTCGTCGGTTGGTTTGTACGGCGTGTCGACGTCCAAGGTCACGGTGAAATGAATTCCAACGAATCCACAAACACAATGATCGACGTCCCTTCGACCAGCGCCGCCCTTTCGCATACGTGTGTACGTGTTCACTCATTTAACACCCCCTCCTACAACCACGTTAACCAATTTAGCCATCGACCCAAGTAAGTCGCAATTTAACACCCCATTTCACAACCACGTTAACCAATTTAGCCATCGACCCAAGTAAGTCGCACTTTAACACCCCGTTAACCAATTATATGCTCCGCATCCTCCTCAGTGTTCCCCCGAGGGAAGCTGCGGGCAATTTTTTTCTTTGGAAGATGACACCTTGAGGCAGTGCTCTGACGCAGTGTGTCAGTAGCATGCGCGCCTTTGTAATCACGCTGACCGTGTCATAGCCCATCACTGCCACAAGGTGTCGCCCCGTAGAGCAAAAGTCGGCTGCTCACGCACTCTATACGCAGATGTGAACGCGGCTGAATGTGTGACTTGCTACAAGCAGAGTACGCTTGGTCGAAGGTTCTTTATTGCTCTCCTAAATTTTAGTATATGTGAAAGACTCTTTATTCTCGATTGCTTCATCATGTTCTATGCTATCAAATTTCTTTCTATATGATACAACGTACTCAAAACATCACAGGATGATAGCCTCAAGCACAGACAAAATTAAACTGGCAAAGATTTCCAAGTTAATCAATCAATGTCAATGAAACTGATAATGAATCCTTTTTTTCCTTGTAACAACGCCTACAATAACACTGCCACTAAGAATGGTTTGTTGTCTCGAAGCGTGTGGGTGTTTGCGGATGCATGACTGTGACGTTGTTTTCACTCACCAATATTCGAGCATTTCTTTTTCTCCTAAAATGTCTTATGTGCTGTTGTATTTGTTGTATCTATTGTTTCGATTGAAAACTATGTAGTCCAATTGTTATGTGTACCTCCCCTACGTAATGCCTTTCGGCGATTAAGGTGAAATGTAAATAATAAATGAAATAAAATAGGCGTAAGGTAGCCGACATGAAAAGGTATTACATTGGGAGAATCAAACACGCTCTGAAGAACGAATGAAGACTAAAAGCTGGGCATAGGCGAAAATCAGATGCATGTATTAGGAACAACAAAGGTAAGGCCACAATCAATATGGAGACGATAGTTGAGGCGGCGGAAGAGTTCTACACAGATCTGCGTAGCAGCCGAGCCTACCAGGAAGATACTGTATCAAGTAGTAGTAGCCCAGATGATCCGGCCATCCCACCAGAAAGGACAGGGTAGGTAAACAAGGTGTTAGAGGAAATGCAAAAATCAAAAACGCTGGTGAATATCTCGTATCACCAGACCTGTTGAAAGGTGGTAGACATACAAGTGTGCCTTCCCCGAAGATAATCGTGAGGAAATGCGAATGCACTTGTTGCACTGAGAGAGCATACTGTTACCGTCAGCCACTCGTATTCACCGACTTTTTAGTTGCGTAGAGTTTAACACCAACTAAAAAAAGAAAGCCAGCTAAAAGCGATGACCTCATGAAAAACATACAATTCTCACTAAGTCACCACCCTTTTCTCTTTCATTCGACCTCAGATTCGAAGAAGGTGTGTTTTTGATAAACTTCATATTTTCCTTATTCCTTGTATTTTCGTGGAGTGTCTATGTTTTAAATTTGGTGGTTGCCTGGGTTATATGCTCTGCTGAATAACAGCAGGTTCTTTTTATACTTGAATATGAGCCAATACCCTGCATAAACGAGCCAAAACAGTCATTTCGTGATCTTATTACAACCGTTAGAACGAAGTATATACCGTATGTTTCATCAACGAGAGGTGAGCTTTTATCAAGGATATCCGGTCAGGGGAAATTTTCATAATGTTGCTCTAGCGTCTATCTTTTAACAGGTAAAAGAAAGAACGCGTTGAAATAAGGCTCGTGAGGCTACACGAGTGACAGTAAATTTTTAAATATATTTCCTATAAATATTACGCATTCTGTTTCTATAGTGCGTGTACGTGGAGGAAGTCCGTGAGTTGCTCTGTTTTACCGACCTTCACGTTATTAGCACAACGCACTAACCAGCTGAGCTTGCAGGGCATACGCTGTATTGTGCCGTTACATATGTTCAGCGAAATTGGCTGCCATATTACGAAATACACGGGCTTTGGGAATGCACCAGCCTTTCATTCTCATTGATAATTTGACCACGGCTTGTTGCAGGCATAAATATCTAGACGCAGCCAGTGCCTCCTAACACTGGGTTATTTGCTTTTAAAGGCTTGTTTCGGCTGTAAACACGTGGGCGTGGCAATCTAGGGACAAGTAATGAGCACACATGTCGTCTAATACCTCAAACATGGGAATTTGAGGCTCTCAGTACCAGTATGGTGCTATTTAGGAACGCCCAAATTTGTCACCAAAGTACAGAAACGTGTTCGTTTTCCACTCCTCATGGAATGCGCCCGTCGCGATCGTTAATGTTACCACCTTAATGATGAATTGACATATGCCGAAGGAACACAACTCTACCCTCATAAGCGCTGCTCTCTTTAGGGAGTTTGTTAGACGGCGAACAATAGCATACCTGTATACACAGAAGCGAAAAAAACAAAGCCGCCTCAGTGGGACCAGTCAGCGAAGTGCAAGCGTCCACTGCGTGTGCCATGAAAATCTGAGCAACCATTTCAGTTGTTGCGATAAGTTGCTACTCCGGTATGCCAGCAAAAGGATGCATAAAAAGAAGAAAAAAAAACATGTAAGTGTTGCGCCAGAGATGAAAAACAAGTAAATTACAATTTAATCTTGCCAGTGCGCTTGTTTTTCTCATTGGACAAGGCTAAAGTACACGAGGCAGCTACTCTGCTTATTTCTGCTTGCTGATGTGACTCGATATACAAAAGAAAAGAAGGTGGTTTGAGAAGAGAATTTGCTTATTTTCATTCCGCCATCTACTTTCGTGCTTACTCGTTGTTGTCTTCTGCACTCTAATTTTACTGACAGTCAAGCTAGAAACATAAACTTGCTGTCCGGGGTCCTGAAAGGTCATGCTAACTGGTACAGTGGCCTTAAATACATGAAAGAAGATAGATACGAAGCTTCAGTGAAAACGCGGCTTTTTGCTTTTGACATTTCTTTTACGTTGTTGTGTGTACGTTATTCTATTCTCGTTTTACTATGAATTTCTTCAGTATAAGTACAGTTCCTATTGAGCCTAGTTCTGAAACAATCACATTATCATGGCACCACGATTGAATAAAATAAAGTGCATTTAATATTTTTGTATTTTTGCTTGCTTTCTGACTTTTTTTTACTTTACAAGTAAAAGCCCTCCACTGGAGAAAAAGTTCCGCTTCCCGGTAAATTCGCTTTTATATTTGATTTGTTTATTTATTTGTTTGTTTGCTTATTTATAAATACTGAGATCTTTTAGTTAAAACATTGCAGGGTGGGAAAAGTATGCAAGGATAGGATGCATGCAAACAAACAATAACGATACAAATGTAAATATAGAAGACTGATTGATATGTCGGGTTTAACGTCCCAAAACCACCATATGATTATGAGAGACGCCATACTGCAGGGTGCGGGGAATTTTATTCACCTGGGGTTCTTTAACATGCACCCATATTTGAGCACACGGGCCTACAGCATTTCTGCCTTCATCGAGAATGCAGCCCCGGACGCCGGGATTCAATCCCGCGACCAAATATACAAGGCTAAGGCCTAAAAATACACTGATTTCAATAAGTATACACAGGAACGCAATACACAATAACATAACGCATAATAACATCATAGCACATTACATGTTACAGACTAACACAATATTTACCGTAAAGCAAATAAAACACAATAAGAAGTGGTGGTTGAGGTGAGCTATATATACGTGCTCTATATAGATCAATTAAACTACAAAAAAGTTGTCCAAAATAGTTAACAAGTTCACCCTGCCTGTACTTTCAGCCTGTTTCATTTATAAATGAATAACTTCTAACTGCGTGAAACGCTTTTGCTTCTGCTGCTCTTACGTGCCCGAACGTGTCGAGAAACAGCAGTAAGCGATAGTTTCCGCCACATAAATAAATCCATAAAAACCTTTTGTTGTTTCAAGTGTGCATTGATATCCGATCAAACGTATAACTACTTGGGACAATGTGTCAGCTTCCGGTTTTCTTCTCTCTCACCACCACCACTTTGGTATAATAGCAGTGATCAGTTGTAGTTTCGATCGCGCATTTGTTTTCACTAATTGTTTTTTTTTTCTGTCTCATGCCAAGAACAACGCTGAGGGGCCTTGCATTACTCCATCGGTCATGCTCTTTAATAGGGGCGTTCCGCACGCGTCATGCGACGCTTTCTTGCACACGCCGTTACGTGATAAGCCCGAGGCCATTGGTGTTTACGTGTGCTTAGTGTTGCGCAAGTCTAACTGGTCGAGCCATGTCATACCTTACGTCGACTTCGATTCACAAGAACCAAATAAACGATGTTTTTCACGAGGCGCGAGAACCCGCCTTCAGTGGTCGGCGTCTCGCACGTTACCTATGGACCACGATCATGACCGTAAGCGAAATTCTTACAATGTATGCATGTCCGATAGCCTTGTTATGGCGCGAGCAGAGAACCCAGCGAGAGAAACATTCGGAGAACTCGCGTGGTCTGCTCTATTGAGGTGGAAACCGACAGAAACTATAGAACGAAAAAAAGAAAGAGAGAGCTCCTGCCCACACCGATGATGTTAAATGGATATTGCGGTTCTGTCGAACACTCCGAGAAGCTTGGTCGCTCACAGCGCAGATCCCCTCTAAAGGGAACCTTGCCCTGACAGATGACGGCAAAGTTGCCGGGCATGCATGAGCGTCAGTGAGAGGAACGAAGAGCGGGGTGTTTGCGTCAATCAATCATTTTGAAGTTCGTTTAGCTTATATTCTTTTTTGTTTATGCCATGACATAACGAGCAACTGACCTTACTGAGGCGACTTTGCTGCATTCATTTTGAGCTCTGACGTAGTTCGTTAAGAACTAAGTTACGAATAATTAAAAGAGAGAGTGAGAGAATATAACACCATATTAATGCTAGTACAAGTCACAAATGTACCTGAGTATTGCGCTTATAAACAAAAACAATGATACTGCAGTTCTATTCCACTATGGTTATTTTCTTAAAAATATAGTTATTTTCGTAATTGTTTTTGTTATAAATGCGAGCAAGCACATCAGCAGGCGATCTCTGAAAAAGAGGTATTCAGTTCGAAAGCATGTTTTCGTTTAAGTTAAGTCGTATTCAGAAATAGTATTCAGCTCAGATAAAATACTCCATTTTTGACGCTGGCATTAGTGTCGCGGACGTCGCATTAGGGCCTAGATGTTCCTGGTTGCTTGGACATTTCAGGTGTTCCTTCCTTTTCGTACTTTAAGTAATTTCACGAAGTCCTAGAGAGGACTTTGCGAATGCTCTTGTGAATCAATTTAGTGCTCTTCATCGGCGACCGTAGATCCAACACCAAAAAAAAGGCCTACGGTCGCGAAGGTACAGCTGCACGAGATCTTTTATGACTGCATTGCCTGACCTCCCTGTAGAAGATTAGGAATTTTCGCGAAGCCCTCGCTTGAGTGTTTTCACGCCTCACTTTGTTTAGCGAGAAACGGAGCGTACGATGCCAATAACGACAAATTGGAAAAGAGCCTGCGGAAGGCGAACCACGTACCGCTAAAGCTGCTCAAACGGCCAGAGAGACATACACGTAGCGTCGCCTGCCAATACACATGTCGTCGTTGCTCCTCCTATGCGCCGTGTAGTTTAAAAGGTAAGAAGAAGCCAGCTTTGCTGCCTTCTTGGTCGTAGATTTGACCCCCCCTACCTTGGTGACCCGGTTTAGATGGGCACGGCGTATGCCGCACAAGACGGCCACTCTGTGCGGTCACGTAATGTGTATGCATGTGTGCTTCATTACTCTTTTTCTTTTTCTTTACTCTTCTTTCACTCTCCTCCTCCCCTTCCACCTGTGAAGGGTAGCCTACCTGTTATGTCAAACTGGTTAACACCCTTGCCTTTCCTCTCTATCATTATCCTTCCTTCCTTAGATGGACACGAAATACAATAACACACGTGTATTCTGGTCGAAGTGCGCGTTAAAGAAAATCAAGTGGCTGAAGTTTATGCGCACAACGCCAACATAAAATTTCGCGTATTCATATCATCGTTTTGGCACGTATTATCCTAAAGTTTAGTTTAAAGAATTTTCGTCTCGCCGCAGGAATGTTTAGTGTCAGCGTGACCAGAGTCCTTCAATGGCGTGACAAAGGCTCGCAGGGTTTCTGATGCCTAAGGTCAAGACAAGTAAATGAGATGTTATTTGTAGTGATTGTAATGTAAATATGGAAAAAAAAGTAGACGAAGAGATTCCCCACCAACCGAGCTCCGTTTCTGTATTGAATGCACTGAGATTGCAGTCCTTTGGCCGTATTTTTCGCTGAGTACCGACAATGTCGCCTGTTGCAGAACCTCTGTTGAATGACGTCTCTGGTTCGTAATTCCCAGAATAGTGAGGCACACCTGTGGATGTTGTAGGTACCACGGAGGTGACGGTGGTCTTGTTGCTGGAGTGGAGCCCGATGGAAGGCGTCCTCTATGAACAGAAATAATCTTTGAAAACATCACTTGTGGTCTCTGAAGTGGTACACACAGCAACATGGTGACCGGAAACTCGGCAGAGATGTCTTATGTGGGCTCCTAAATTGTCAGTGGTGATGTATGTTTCAATCAGATGCTCTCTTGCGATAATAGTTGTCCGCTGATGGATCGGTCTCGGCTGACAGCTGCACAGGTGCTGTTGTCATCCCGACGTACCAAGTCATTATAAAGTTCAAACTATTCCATAGGACATCATTCACAGCAGCGGAGCTTGCCGCCTTACGTGCTGCTATACTTTATATTGCGGAAGCATGGCATCAAAATTAGGCTGTGTTCTCTAACTCGAAGGCATTCTTTCAGAGCTTGCAATCAGCTTTACTACAAAGGGTGCATCAACAACTAGTAAACGAAATAAGAGAAATGCTTCAAGAAGTTTTTTCGAAAGGACATGACGTGGTGTTCCAGTGGTAACCGGGACATTGTGGTATTGTCGGTAACGACCTTGCTGATGATGCTTCTTGATCCATCCACGTGGACGCCCAGACAATCCCAATACCGTTGTCGAGAACCAACGCTGCAAGGGGCCTTCGCTCGTCTGCTAACACAATGTCGGAAACTTGACTGAGTGACCCCAGTGTCGGGAACCACCACCTACCTAAATTGGACCCGTCGAGAAAGCTTCAAGTTCCATCGGACCTCTCCCACCGCGATGCAACTTTACTGTGCCGCCTGTAGTTAGGAGTAGCTTTCACGAAGGCGTACTCTTTTCGCATAGAAATCATTTTTGCCTTTCATTTTTTCCCTTCCTCCTTCTCCTGAGATTGCAGTAATCGTGAGATACGACGTAGACATATTCTCTGCTTCATTTTCAGTGATGCGGCATTGAAGCTCTTATCTTGTTATTGCGAGATTTAAGGTCACGTGATCACCGTTGCGGACCACGTTTATGAAAAAACAACAACATTACAAACCAGGCAATAGTTACAACCCTAGGCATAGTTACACGCATCTACTAAACAGAAAAAAGCGAAAAGAGGTTCATTAGAACACGTAAGGAAAGAAGTCTTTACATATGCAAATATAGCCCGAATAATCAAACATTCCTGCAAATGATAAGACAAGGAGGAGGAGGATTGAAAGAGGAAGGACAGGGAGAATGATAAGGCAAGTAATTAAACAAGCCATTGTGGTGTTAAGATGGAAAATTTTGCCCCGTCATTATTAATAGACGTTTGCATAACCAACATGCCTGCATTCGTTGACTAATTGATTGCATTGATGCACTTAGTAGACCACATAAATCTTCCCATACAAGAGGTCTTGGCTTCGCTTTAAAGTAATGTTCCAAAATAGTGAAAATAAACTAGCATACCATATGTTTCTGATATAGTTACCAACTCGTTCTCCTTTCTAAACCGCTATGTTCACAAGCAAGAGTTGTACGCGTCCAGGGACGCCCAAAATAACAACAGCAAAAAAGAAAACAAATTACGAACAATATGTTGTCGATGTAGTGATCGATGTATTTTCCTTCTTAACCACAAACTTAACCATACGATACATCCAATTCGTTCCATCCGAATCCTTTTTCTTCGTTCCACACAAGTGATTTGGTGCGATGGCCTAGACTCGAATACATTAACCAAACCCGTATACTTACAGCAAGCGGGCACATCTGCGAGGAGGAAGGTTCTACCGTGAAAAATGGTTGAGCATTCCGAGCCTCCCATTACGCCGAGAGAAGTAATCTGCTCAGACGCGAAGGCGCCTCAGGTCTGCCTCGCTACTCGAACATCGAGCTGCGCAATACGTCTTGCGTGAGATTGGTCTCGTAGGTCGCTCGCTAGAACGAGATCTTCTTATGCGGCTGCATAGCAAAACAACAAAAAAGACACACTGGTAAAATGAACGAACTGCTATGGTTGTTATCGGGAATGTGTGTTGGGGGATCTTCACTCTTCTGCAGCAACCTTTTTTTTTTTACATAATCAGAATGTGCTACCATTAGGTATACTTTGGGCAAGTCTCGCAAGGTAAACTGCTACGTGCGAGAAAAATTGTATTACAGTGTTCCACAATAGGCAGCTTTATCGTATTTGCAGAAGTACTTACAACTTCACTTAGAACACTGAAGCACATGCACGCGTAAAGGCAATTGCAGTATGCGATAGGAAAGCGATTAACGGGGTTCGTTGGTGAATGTGCATGATCGTACGGTACTTGGTACAACACTAAGAATAGCTAATTGTGTACTGACTGGTCATATATGCCTAACTATTGCGTACTGTTAGGGAACAGGCTTATAGACATAAATAAAGACGGGTGAGAGTTGATGTAACGGGTATTTCAAGGTCGTGACCTGTTAGTGCAGAATCCAAAGATAAGACATAACTTTTCATAGCGAGCATGTGAACTCTGGGTGGAATGTTCTAGCTTCGTCGCTACGACATGCCGCTGAGATGGGGGACATTGTGTTGGACATGTCTGAAGTGGTTGAGTGACCGATTACGCAAAAACATGTGCCAGCTTCTGAACGCGCCTATAGCGAAGTGGAGATGTTCTCGGCAGCTGTATATCATACAACCGGTGCCGCGGAAACGAAACCTGAACAGAAGTCTGAAAGTCATTACGGTGGACAAAAGAAAAACAAAAACAAGACAGCAGTGCGCAAGCACACTTTTAGTTACACTTAACGAAGCCGAGGTGGAGTTTGCCAGATTTAAGTGGTTTGAAATACATGTGAAATGAAGTAGCGCCGACCAAACGAAAAGGTTTAAAACATTAAAAATGACAATCCGGATACCGTACGGCAGCCTTTTCATTTTGGTCAGCTCTATTTCATTTCGTTTTTATTTCATACTTTTTCTCGAACAGCCGACGCTTCGTGACACCACCGATCTCACTCTACGGGCTTAGGTTCTTCCAGCCTACGGTGTCATTGTGTCGTGATCATAGCATACGTACATTTACGGCGCCATTGTGTGCTCTTTCTTAGTTTTCTCGCACCTTACCGTTTCACATCGGCACAGATGAGCACAAATGATAAAAAAAAAAAAACTTTCTGTCGACAATCTTGACATTACAAAGAAAAGAACCAAGAAGGTAAAGGAGTAGCATTTACTCCATTTTGTCGCACTTGTGAAATACAAATCTGTTTCGGGCAGCTAACAGAAAGGAACTTCTGCTATCACTTCTTCATCATGACGCTTTTGCCTCAATGAAAGTGTTGTGGGGGTGTGTGTGTGTGTGTGTGTGTGTGTGTGCGTGTGTGTGTGTGTGTGCGCGTGCGTGCGTGTGTGTATGTATGTGTGTGTGTGTGTGTGTGTGTGTGTGTGTGTGTGTGTGTGCGTTTGTTGTGGTACAAAGCGAAAAGAAAACAACGAGCTTCGAACCTATCAGGCACTCCTTGCCAGAATAAGAAAGAGTCGATGGAATTGCCCCCTAGCGTGAACGAAAACCACCCTCAGCGCCACGTAGTCCGTCATTTCACTTCCCTCGAGAAGTGGTAGTAATAGGGCTCATTCGGCACACTCCCACACAGATGGCTCTGTTGGTTCTGCGCGGGCAGCAAAAACGATTGTATTCTGGATAAGAGGCCTCTATTGCTGCCGCCATCTTGAAGCTCCTCGTACACGAAGGAATCCGCTTAAGACGTACAGCTAAGCACAGCTCAGAAACTAGAGCAGCGTTTAAACAACTGCACACAAATAAGTGAAACAAACAGGCTTTGTTTAATTCCCCCCAAAATTTCCAAGCGAGCGTCTGAGGAACACTTTACCTTAAAGTCTTTTACCCCATCACTCCCTCCCTTTTTTTTCTTTTCACACCAGTTGCTTCCGCTCCCCCGAGCAGATGAGGGCAATTTCGGACCATGTCGTTTTGTCTAGCTTTTTTCTATTTCTTATTTGCCTATCTCTGTTTTTGTTTTCATGGTCCTTACCATTCTATTTGATGGTTTTTGTGTCAGTTAACCTTTTAGTCTCAGTTTTGGCAGATTTTTCTCTTTCTGCGTAGCTTTTTTCGTTTCTTCCAATTCTCGCCTCACAAGGCTTGTACTTTGCCTGGTAGCATCAAGGCACGGAGAGGTGCTTTCAGAGGGGTAATTACGAAGTTACTTCTTGGAGGCGTCCGTAACGGGTAAATTGAAGTGGGTCTAGCAACGCGTAATGACGATTTACTCGCACCATGTAATACTCATTCAGCGGACTCTACGTTTCTTTTGTCCTTTTTATTTGGTCCTATTCTCGGGTTTTATACCAGCCGTGGCAGTTCCTAAAATAACTACATGGAGGAAATAAACTCCGCAACATACAGCAATTTTGTTTGTCGCCTAAAACACCTATGTAGATGCATTAAAAATTAATTTCCCTTAAGTTGAAATAATGTATCATATACTCAGTTTTTTTTTTAAGTAGAATGACAGCTGAATCAAATGACTGGACTGTTGCGTAGCTCCACTGGCATAAAACAATCACTTTCGTTTTTTGTTTTGCTTTATTTACTAGGTTTATCAGAGAGTTAGAGAACATGTTGACAATAGCCTGTTAAAAATTGTGCACACTCGTGTAACGTATGCATGGTTAATGATCCCCGCCTTGGTTTGCGCTCTTTATCAACAGTTGCACTTATCACAGTGTGAGTGAGTGAGAATTTATTAGAAGGCAGAGAGGTCGGCCTGAGCTAGTTCGCTCTAGCCTGCTACTCTACACAGGGGATAAGGGAAAGGGGAAAGAAAGAGGGATGAAGGGTGATGATGGGGACAAGAAGAGGTGGTGCGTATGTACAGTAGCCACTTTGTATAGTACCCTACAGTCTAGTTTCTAGTCCAGTGCTTTTTATAAAGTCTAGAACAGCCTTTGTAGCAGTTTTTGACACTGTTTGGTCGCTCATTGCTGATAATATGTGGCTTTCACTTAATGGTGTTCGTCCAATGCTTGCCAACGTTGCAGTTAGCATTTCTCTTTGTGCCACGTATAATGCACAGTCACAAAATATGTGAGCTATCGTTTCGCGCACTTGGCAGCGTTCACAATTTGGGCTGTCCGCACGGCCGATTAGGTGGGTGTAGTGACGAGTGAAGGCGACGCCCAGGCGAATCCGGTGTAGTATATTAGCATGTCTTCGGCTGATTTTATCTGGAAGACGAAAAGTCATACTGGGGTCTGTTTCCCGCAGGCGCTTGTTCCGGTGATCTGGTAGCAACCAGTAATTGGCAGCGCATTCGCGCATGAGTGATCTCAACAATGTGTTGACGTCACCTCGCGAGTAGGGTATTTTGACGTACATAGTAGCGTTGTATATTGCCGCTCTTGCTTCGCTATCGGCTGTGTCGTTGCCAACCAGGCCGCAGTGTCCAGGAATCCATTGTAGTGTAATCAAGTGACCGCCCCTGTGTGTTAGGTCAAATGCTTGGACGATTCCTAACGTTAACTCGTAAAATTGGCCTCTTCTTAAGCAAGAATGGATAGCTTGAAGCGCTGATTTCGAATCAGACAGAATCGTCCATTTACGCGGTGCTTGGTCGTTCACAAATTTTATGGCTTCTTGTATAGCAACAAGTTCTGCAGCTGTCGAAGATGACCTGTGATCTAATTTGTACTGTCGGGAAATACCGAGTTGAGGGATCACGAAGGCTGCAGCTGAGGCGGATGAAGTTACGGATCCATCGGTGTAAATGGGCACAGAGTCGCTGTATTGGTCATCTAAATGTGCAAAGGTGAGTTGCTTGAGGGCAATATAAGAAACATGTGACTTATACGAAATTCCACGTATGTGAAGGCACACCAGCGGTTTAGTCAATGTCCATGGAGGCACTGCAGGGATTACGGCAGGTGCAAAGCCTGACGGGATCATGTGCCTATGCGTATCGAGGCATCGCGAATAGGTACAGCCTGGTTGGTCCACTTGTAGCGAAGATAACGGGTGCTGTGCATGTCGGGTCAGCAGACGAAGGTGCACTCGAAGAGGCTCACAGGACGTGTAAACCTGTATAGGGTACGTGCGTGACTCCTCTATAGTGCCAGAAGTAGATGTGCACCGTGGCAGGCCAAGGCATATTCTCAGTGCTCGTGCCTGAAGGCTTTCTAAAGTACGAAGGCACGTTGCCCGCATGCTGGAAAGCACAGGTGAGCTGTACCTTATATAGCCCACAAACAATGCCTTGTATAACTGCAGAAGACTTTTCTCCGAAGGGCCCCATCTCAGTCCTGCTATAACACGAAGAACATACACAAAACTGATTAGTTTGTTTCTCAGCACAGCCACATGCTTTGACCAGGACAGGTTGTGATCAATGACGACCCCTAAATAGCGGTGGTGCTTAACCACGGGAATCACTGCTCCGTGAGCGAAGATTGGGTACCGCGACATTGATTTCTTCGTAAATGCCAATGCAGCACATTTTGCTATTGAAAGTTCCAGGCCCTGACGACGTAAGTACTTAGATGTTATTGATGTGCCTTGTTGTAGCCTTGCTCGCAGTTGTGGTCGCGTTGCTCCAGATGCCCATATGCATATGTCGTCCGCATACGCACTGATTCTGACAACGTCGGGAAGCTCAGCTTCAAGGCCAATGAGTGCTATGTTGAAAAGCATGGGGCTCAGGACGGCGCCTTGCGGAACTCCACGGCTTACGAGGTGCCTGGCCGTGTCACCGTCGGATGTCGACATAAAAATGGTACGTCCTCTGAGATAGCTCCCTATCCATGCGTGTAGTCGGCCACCTACGCCGATGTCTTCAAGTGCGTCGAGAATGGCCTCATGGTAGACGCTATCGTACGCGCCCTTTATATCTAAGAAAATGGCCCCTACCAATCTCCGACGTTGTCTTTCCTTTTCAACAGAAGAAACTAGATCTACAACACCATCTATAGATGATCGACCTCTACGGAAGCCATTTATAAAATGAGGTAAGCCGACATTATTCTCCAGCAGCCATTCCAATCTTGCCAGCACCATGCGTTCCATCACCTTACCGATGCAACTGGCTAGGGCAATGGGTCTATAAGAAGACAACTCGTGTGAACACTTGCCTGGTTTCAGTAAGGCCACTATGCGGCTGCACTTCCAACTCTCTGGTACTGTCGCTGTTTCCCACGTAGAGTTGTAGAACGACAAGAGAGCCTGCCTTGCTTCCTGGCTGAGGTGATATAGTGCCGAATAAGTAATTCCGTCAGGCCCTGGTGCGGACGACCGTCGGGACGTAGAAATCGCAGCGTCGAGTTCGTGCATTGTGAATGGCAAGTCGAGGCGATCGTCGCTGGATGGCGGTGAGGCTAAATATGAAGGTGATATCGATGAGGAGGACATATCTACGAGTAAGTGGCAGTAATCTTCTGCAACCTCTACTTCAGGTCGACCTTGCTTTAGAGCCAAAGATCGGAAAGGGAACAACTGTTGAGTGGGCGTCTGAAGGCTTCGGATAGTTTGCCATATTCGAGACAGGGGTTTTCTGGGATCAAGAGAGCTACAAAATACCCTCCACCGTTGCCTATCGAGCTTATCGAGGTGTCGCAATACATGTCGCTGTGCTTGGCGTGCTCTAGATAGGTCAGCTGGTGATTTCGTCCTCCTGTATTTTCTCTCTGCCCGGCGACGAATTGCACGAAGGTATTCATATTGTGCGTCAAGTTGTGATCTTGGTAGCGACACATTCACAAGTTTCGTATGCGTTGATAAGGCTGATGCAATTAGGCTTTCTATTTCAGATATAGATTGAATGTTCCCGCACTGAGCATTTACAGAAGTTTGGAATCCTGGCCAGTCTACGCTTTTCACAGGCCGGGGAGACGAACGATGGAAACCTTTTAGCTGTATATATGTAGGGAGATGGTCACTTCCATGTGTTTCAACGTCTACAAACCAACAGGTGGTAGGCAAGAGACTTCTGCTCACAAAACATACGTCTAGACAGCTGCTGTACGATGCGCCACGGAGGTAAGTAGGTGAGCCATCGTTAATGGACATAAGGCCTTGATTGAGCACAAAATCGGCAATGTCCCTGCCGCGGGTGTTCATTGAGGCAGAACCCCACATGGGATGATGTGCATTAAAATCCCCAACTAATACATGTGGTCCAGGGCAAGCTTGGAGAACAGACAAGAGATGGGGACAGTCCGCGTGGCTTCTAGGAGGAATATATCCACCAATGATTGATATTGAACGTCGCTTGTGCTTTATAGATAGGCAAATATAGTCGTTAGAAGCATGAGGAGCCACGGCATGTCTCACGTACGTTAAATCTTGACGTACGCATATAATTACTTTGCTCGCATTTCGATCATCACGTGACCACAAAGTGACGTATCCGGAAATACGAAACGACGACATCATATTCGGCTCACATATTACAACCAACGGAAATTTGTATTTAAACATTCGTTGTCGAAAGTCAGACAATCGGCTTCGCAAACCCACTTATCACAGGTTTCTGAGAAGAATGGTGCTAACTCATCGCTTGCATCCCCTTGCCCCCCCCCCCCTCAACTTCTTTTTTCCTTTGAAATACGTGGATCTAATTCCAGACACGTTGCATAGTTCTTGGTGCTTAGCTTGTCCATGTCTTTTGCTCATTAGAAGTAGTAAGCTGCTTGACCAAAAAGAATAATAATGACAAATATTGACTGTTGAAAAGAACTTTTTGATATAGACCAATCAAGTCGAGGACGGGACGTGCGAAATGATGTTGCTGTTGTACTATACCGGAGCACACACCTTGAGTCACTTTAGCGCACACATTCGCGCATGGGCGTGCCGCGTGCGTGTTTGTGTGTGCGCATGCATGTGAGGTCGAGTGTGCTAGCGCGCGTGTGTGTACGTTTGTGCACGTGTGTGCTTGTGTTTATTCTTTGCGTAAAGAGTGACACCCCAATCTTCGCGACCAATGCCACTTCGTGGCAATACTTGTACGAAGCATATGTACTTTTTTGTTGCTCAAATGGTTCTCCGCGTGGTATACGATGCCTATACGAAGACAAGGCGGACAGTGTTCCTCCACTGCCTGTGAAGGAAAGACAAAGTATAAGCGAAAGAGTGGCTGCTTAGTTGGATGTTTGCGTGAATTTACCTTTTGCCAGGGGACTGCGCACAACGCTGCGTCGTCATACCTGAAATATCTTATTACCTTTGCATGTCCACATGTTTCGCGCGTACCCACCTTCTTCTTTACTTCTTACCTTGCCTTTCAACTCCAGATTCTTCTCACTTCTCCCATTTTCGCGTTTCTTCACGGTGTGCTTTGCTTTTTTGTCAGGATTCAGCGTTGATTTTCGCGCACGCTTCCCTAACGTATTTATTGCTATGGCAGCTATTTACAAGCTCCATGCTGTGTTTTCTGTGTAAGCACGTTCGTTCCCACGAGCCATCGTTAACAGGGTATACATAACCGTTTTCGATTTCAGCTGAAGGCCGTGGATGGTTGCCGAATTCGCGCTACTCTGATGGCGATACGCTGTATAGCTAGATGGAAGCGCAGCCTTGACCTATATGCGATCGCGAAAGATTCGCACGTGATAATTTATTCGATTATTACCGCTCCTTCACAGCAGTGACGTCTGTGCAGGGATCTTCGAGGCCGCTGCATGCCGGTGCTACCTTTGGTGAACTAAGCAGAAGTTGCGTGCATCGCGATTTCGGAAGATAATCTAAAAGATTTGATGGTGTGGCTTTGACATGAATCACTCTGTTGTTACAACAACAAGTTCAGGGTGAAATGAAGTACTGAAGTAGCTTAATTATGAAGTGCAATGTCATTTGGCTATCCTGTTGGGTTCGTGGTTCATGTTGCTGACAAGTTCCTACACAAAGCCTGAATTGGTGTATCAGTATCAATCAATAAAAACAACCTGCGTTCTGCGGATTGCCTGATTTGCTCAGTTTTTTTATTTAGGCATTTGGCAAGTATCACCTGATAGGTGCCCATAATTTGTAATATCTAAGTTGTATTTTACCTTTGTTCTTACCATGCATATCAATTTATATAACCTATAATGATGCATGTCTGGTCATTCCGAACTGAGCAAAAAATATGCACGACAATCTGCATTTTAAATTGATCATACATAACACATTTTGTATGCTTGAGTGTAAGTATGAAGGATGCTCGTGGGTGGAATGATTCGTTTGCTTCCACTGGCAGCTCTGGACATTGCGACGCACGAAAGAGAATTGACTGGGCTGCACTGAAATCGCGCAGTTATGATTATATTGCACCGTGCACCACTGAAGGCCTATTTCAATCGCGAGGAATGAGCTACACAGGCTGCCTTTGTGCTGTCGTTGAACGTTTTCAGTAAAATCAAATCCTAGCTGCCACATATATACACGTTTCTTTCCAAAAGAGCTCAGAAACCGGAGCGATCGTACCCCGCATAGAATGCCGTCTTTCCATGGCCACGTTACGTGTTACGCATTCGATCATAATTTGTTGTTTTTTATTTCTCTTTTTTTTGCCAACGTGGTGTCATGACCTAATTTATGACGTCAGAGGGTGTATGAAATATGAATGCTGGCTTCTACACATCTGCGTTTTCTCTTAACTCGTTACAATATCAAATGCGCCTATAGATGGACAAACAGCGCTTTCGAAACTATTCTTGATTAGAAATTTTCCTATAACCTGATTTGAGTTGTGGGGTTTAACGTGCCAAAACCACCATATGAATACGGAGAGACGCCATCGTGGAAGGCTCCGGAAATTTAGGCCACCTGGGGTTCTTTAACGTGCACCCAAATCTGAGTACACGGGCCTACAACATTTCCGCATCCACTGAAAACGTAGCTGCCACTACCGGGATTCGATTTCGCGATTTCTTTGATAACCCCGTACTATACCTCGATCGTCATTACCTGTGACGGTGATTTTTTTCTTTTTTAAGTCATAGAAATAAACATAAGGCATTGACCAGCTGAACAAAAAAAAATTTTAACGCAAGACAACTATAAGCAACGAAAGAGCTCTCGTGTGATATGTAGTTCTTTAACACCTACATGGCGGCAGTCCTCTATGACAAAGAGACCAAGCACACTAGTTGCCACCTTGCTGTATTCGCCTCCACACGAAGAAATCGCGTAAAGTTGCATGACTTGATAAGATTTACTGTGCCCCAGACTTGCTGCAAGGATGCAATTTTTTGTTTGGTGTGATTTAGCATGTAGGTGACCCACATGCAACATGTTATTTTTATAAGGTCACTGGTTATTCATGTGGGTTTTGTTTTATTGCGATAGCAAGTATATGGACGCTCTATGCGCACTTTTGCTGTCACCAATGCCGTCACTGTGAGGTTTAGTGCAGGTGCGATAACATCGCGATGCATGCTGTATCTCCTACGTGCGACTAAAAGAGTGAGAGGGTAATTCAAGAACGCGTGCAGATAAAACACGCCCGCCGTATTCTATCGTGCGAAAGGTCTATGGGGCCTCCGGTTGAAGCGGCTGCGTGGCTCCGGCGGAAATTGCGTGCTGCCTCGAGTGGCCTGGGGCAGTCACGCACACGCCATCTTGACAGCGATAAGCAAGCAGCTGATACGCTCCAATGTGCAGGATGGATAGACGAGACAAAGGTCGTTTCGTTCACTGCACAGCCATGTTTCTTCGTGCCGCTTTTAGATGCGGAAGAATCTTATACTCGCGCCTTGTAGTGCGCCGTCCGCGCCGTCCGCACCGCTTCTCAAACATTCGACAGCTGACGCGCGCGCATGCGCCGTCGCGCCGTCGCCCACCATCCGTGCCGCGCGCGCTTCTCCTTCGAGAACATTCGACAGCTGACAGCGCATGCGCCGTCGCGCCGTCGCCATCTGTGCCGCGCGCGCGCTTCTCCTTCGAGAACATTCGACTGCTGACAGCGCATGCGCCGTCGCGCTGTATATATACTCAAGGTCGGCGCTCGCTCGCTCAGTTGCCGCTCGTCCGATGGTTTGTACGGCGCGTCGACGTCCGAAGTCGCCGTGAAATGAATGCCAACGAATCCACAAACAGAATGATCGACGTCCCTTCGACCAGCGCCGGCCAAACTGTTGGCGGAATCGCTTCTGCATCCTCCTCAGTGTTCCCCCGAGGGAAGCTGCGGGCAATTTTTTGTTTATTTCCGCCAGGTCGGATGCTAAAGGATCAAGCCGCTAGTCTTGCTCCGTAACATTGTACGAGCAGTGCTTGAATGATTGCGATAGCCTAACGAGTGTTGTCCGTCCGTGAGTCCGTCCATCCATCTGCCTGACGTTCTGTTCGTGCGTCCATCCACTCGTACGTCCGCACGTCTATCCATCCGTCCATCCGTCTGCTAGTCTGTCTGTCCGTCCGTCCGCGCGTCTATCTAGTGAACACTCCAAGTACCGCCATCTCTCATCTCGCATCCCCTGTGGCACATACCCACTTTTGAGCGGGTATGTGCTACCGATGGCCACGTACTACTTACTAAAGGCATACATACATGGGATGGACAGACCCACGCATTAAAGAACTTCGCCCCTAAAAATTCAACATTCTTGAAATACCTCTTTACTGTTCCTGACACTGCTGTAGACTGAAGACTGCGGCTTTATGAACGCTACACTTAGCTCTCTGAAACACATTTCGATATATATTAATTTAATTTTCCTACGAAAATATGTCCTAACATTTCCACTATTAAGACGAACATTTAAGTCGTGAATAGGGGATGAAGGCTTCTTGAACTGGAACCTAATATACAAACGCAGATGCACATTTCTCGTCTTGAAAACATCACAGAGCTATTTATATACAAATAGTGTGTGTTGCTTTCTCTCTATCCTTATGAATTTTTATATGATCTTTAATATTCATATTCTCTTCTTTAAGTAGCCGTCCCATTCGAGCAAGCTGTCGAGGACAAGTCACCGGCTTTCATGCTGAAGCCCAACGAATAGCACGCTGTTGTGTAGCCCAAAGTCATTCTGAACAAAGGAACCCTTCTGTTCGAGTGAAAGAGAGAGAGAGAGAGAGAGAGAGAGAGAGAGAGAGTTCGTGCCTCCAACGTATTTTGCAACAGCGCCTATGCACCGATCACTCAATTACCCCTTCCTCAATCGCCCACCAACAACGACCGCTTTGTGCGACTCAACCCTACGCTTTCATAAAGCTGTGTTTCTTACATTGTTCGTCGCTCCTACAGAAAAGAAGCTCTTGTTAGATTGTCTCCTTTTTTAATTCGAAAGCTGCTCGTTAGCATCGTGTTGGTGTTCAAAACGTCTGTAATGAACAGCATCAGCAAGGGGGTGAAAATGAAGGACATTTATCAAAACTTAGCGGTTTATAAAACGTGGAAAATGGTAATTACCCGTTCCTAAAGGAGACGAGAGGACAAAGCAGAAGCCATCTTATAAAGACACCGCAGAAAAGCCGACAACGGTATTGCGCTAGCCGCGGCTTCTCGAAACCCGTGTACAAGTCTAAATGTATTCTCGCGACTAATTTCACAAAGATGGCTTCCGGACCAGCAATTGAAACTAAAAAGCTTCGCCGCATCACACCAAGGGCGAACAGCTATATTTGGCCATCATTGCGGCACGTGTATTCGGCTGCTTGTGATGCGAGCTGTGCACATTCGTATGCAATGGCAGGACCTCTTCAGCCAGTGGCATGAATAATACGAAAATAAAAAGGGACACAGGCTTATAGGCGTCGCGACAGTGCTTCACATGACCGAAAGAATTGCATGCGCCCTTTAGATATGGGATAAGTGCTTACGTACTAGAAAAACATTTGCCCTTTATTGACACGCATCCCGTGACACGGAAGCATGATGCAAGAAAGAGACTATGCTTGTTGAGTGCACAGTTACTACTGAAAATAGCGCTAAGAAACGGGGACACAAGAAGAGGACACACGGCACAGGCCCGTTTCTTAGCGCTATTTTCAGTCGTCACAATGCACCAACAAGCCCAAATTTCGACAGTGTTGAACTTTATTTCTCGTACAACGGGCCCTTCTTCATGTTCATCTTCAGACCCATTTGCCACAGTCGCCTACATTGCTCTTGCATCCTGTCAAGCTCGATCCCTTGCTTTTTGCATTCGCCACAGCACAATGCCTCAGGAAGTCAAGCGCCTTTTTGGTAACGTTGCCCCCTCAGTTGGTCATGGGCTTAGGGTGTGCAAAATCTTGAATGCAGAATGGTATAGACAAGCACGTCTACATAAACAATACTTGTCCGCCCTTCTTTTTGATCGTCTCGAAGATACTGTGGCCATGCAGCAGCTTCGACAATTTCAACGCCTCGCCGTCCAAAGCATGGAATTCCTCTGGGCTCGACAATTGCCGGTGCTACGCACAGGCGTCGCCAAAAAAGTAACCGATCAAAAGCCGACAGTTCACGTGCCTGAACAGATCACCGTGCCTACCGACATCCTCCAGACTTTAAGCCTCGGGCCCAAGTTTGCGGTGGAACCTAAGACGTCTCCACCGGAACTTCTAGCCATGGTGCGACAAGTTTCGCGCCATGTGCCCGAACAAGAGCAACCACACTCCGTCTCAGAAGGCGTCGACACCGTTTCGCGCTACAGACCAGCTGGATCCAAAATTCCTCTCGGGAGAGTTGAGGCTTTTCTCAAGGAGCACTCTCTTACCGTCCTTCCCGCTGATAAGGAAGGAGGCTTCGCCATCCTGACTCTGGGACTGTTTGGTTCTAAGGCTCACACTGCCGTAAGCTCTGTTTTCTCCTCTCGCGAGGACGTCCGCATTGAAAAAGTTAAATCGGAAGCAAAAAAGCTATGCAAAGACCTTAACCTCTCACGAGTGTTCGGTGGCATCACAAATAGTAAGCATGGCTTTTTAAAAGTGTTTTTTTAATGCAAATACTCACAACAGCAATATGGTTTTTAGTGTAATTGTTTCAGAATGTGATACATGGCAAAAATCGATTGCTACTTTTTTGCAAGAACAGTTGAACCGGCTTGACGTTGATGATCCTTTCATAGTAAAAAGTTCTGATCAAGTCATAGATTATGTGAAAACTTGTGTCGATGAACATGTTTATGGTTTTTCAGTCGACGTGACTGATTTGTATTATTCTATTCCCCATGATCAGTTGCTTCCTGCGGTTGAAGAGTGCATAGATTTGTTTGGCTCTGGTAGATTTCAAACCGAGTGTGGTGTTTCTGTCAGTCGATTTTTAGAACTTTTATCATTTTACCTCAAGACGACCTACATTTCATGGGATGACAATCCTTTTATTCAAAAGGACAGAATCTGTATCGGGTCTTGCATTGCGCCCATTCTAAGCGACATATTTTTAAGTAGAATTGACAGATCGATTTACCTACATCTTGATAATTTGAAGATAAAAAAGTGTTCCGGTATGTCGATGACTATCTTGTTTTATTAACTAACGACACGGTAGCGGACGAGGCAGGTTTGGCAAAAATAATTTCACGTTTTTCTGAGTGTTTAAACCCTTGACTCTCACACACGAACTGCCTGAGAACAATGCCATAAAATTCCTCGAGGTCCTCTTCACCTTTCATCCTAACCTCATATGTTGGGCGTACCAACCACGTATGAACAAACCGGTCCTTCCTTACCAATAAGCTCACTCCAAACTAGTGAAAAGAGGCATCATCAGTCATTTTTTTCGTCATGCTTTAAGCAAATCTTGTGAGCACGAAATCGCCAATAGTTTTCATAATCAGTCAGACCGTTTGTTGAAAGCAGGTTATCCTATGCACGTCCAAACTTCAGTTGCAGAAGGCTTGCTTCGTACGCTTCGCAACCCAGGTTTTACAGCGAGTCGTGATGCCGAGAAACCGAAGCACCTAGTCGTCATACCATACTATCACAAGATATCGCACAACCTAAAGAAATTAGCTAAGCGCTCTGAAGTTAGGGTTGTCTTTTCGGCTTCCAAGAAGTTAGTCAGCCTTTGTGGCCTTCATGACCGTGACGGAAAACCCAAAGGTTGTAGTAAGAAGCATCGAACTGTTTATGTTTCCTGCATCATATGCGTTGTTTATCGTATCCCGCTTTCTTGTGGTAAAGAGTATATTGGACAGACGGGCCGTTGCCTTAATGATCGATTAAGAGAACATTATAATAATGTGAAAAACAGCCAGGGGAGTTGGTTGGCCATACATTGTAAATCCTGCGGCTGCGCGCCGATATTCAATGCATGCACAGTTATCAAGAGAATGTTTGACAAGCTTACTAGAGAGATTATTGAGGCTGAGGCTATCGCTTCACTGGGGTCTAAGTGCGTCAGCACTCCCTCTCTTACGCTCAGTGATAAAGAATTGTATTTTCTAAGAAATTAATTTTTTGTGTGCATCATTCATGTCATGTGATGTTATATTTTTGGTGATATAGGCGAGCGTGCGGTGGTAATAAACATTATGTTGGAAGTTAGCGCCTGTGCCGTGTGTCCTCTTCTTGTGTCCCCGTTCTTAGCGCTATTTTCAGTCGTCACAATGCACCAACGAGCCCAAATTTCGACAGTGTTGCACAGTTACTGCATTACTATGAGTGGCAATTTGAATATGTACAGGGGCCGTAGAAACTTCGCAGGCCACGCTGCTATAGAAGTACATGTAATAATGGCCTGAAAACTTTTGACGGACCCTGTACATTCTGCTGTCACCGCGACTTTCGAACACGCAGTAACGGTCTCCTTGGAATAAAGTTGACTGCGACCAATTCATTTCAAATGTAGAAAAGTCTGAAATAACCTAAATTTTAAACATAAATTAGCATAAACGTCTTAACTAAGGAGTATATCGCTCATAATAAAATTCAAGTGCGAACGTAAATGCACTGCTGGGTGCTTTATGTTTTCATGAACAGCATAGCAGGATCGCTGAGACGCTGTTTGGAGCAGACCGCGCTAACGATATAGACTTGGGTTGTATTTCACTTTTTTTGCGGGTTCTTGCGCAAGAAATGTTAGCACCGTTAGGGATACCGCTTCGTTATGTGCGTACACATGAGCATGCACAGAATCGTCCCCACTTACGAGCATTGCGCGATATTTGAAACTTTCTGCCTCTGCTGGTGAAGACAACCTTAAATTGTCATATTGGTGCACTTACATCACCGACCTGCTTCCCCACTCCTCCCATCGCCGAAAACATCTAAGACTAGTAAAGCTTTGCAATATCGAGAAGACCCGCCACAGAAGGCAACACTTGCACAAATCTTAACGCTCATCTATAGCTGTCACTCTTTCCTTCACTCTTCATTCCAAAAGGCGCCGAGCCATGCATCTCCCCCTCTCAACGGGATGCAGAAAATAGCACCAATTTTATTTATTGCTCTTCTTGTAACCTCTCTCTCTATACAAGCGCGCATTAATAATGAGGAGACAGGTAAAACTTATTTACTCCTTGTTACGATTAAGTGTGTGCCACGCTACCAAAGAACTTTAGACTGAAATCATCATGCGGAAATACGAACTTCTCCGACGACTTAAGCGTGGCAGGGAACGCGGAAATGCAGTTACGCGCGACCAAGTTATTTGATGCGTCAATAGAAACCATTGGAAATAAAACTAAGACAACCGCTAAGTTGCGTCTCTTCTCTTCTTAAGTACGTTTGGCCTCATTGCAAAAATTTCTTTATATATATATATATATAAAGAACTTTTTTTTCTTCTCATTTACATTACAATTGGCCTAATAACTTCCCCTATACCTTCCTTGGCAATAATGTCTGTTAGATCTCATTAATATTGTGTAAAACACGAAAAACAAGCCCTTAAGTATACACTAGTTTTCCTTATATATATATATATATATATATATATATATATATATATATATATATATATATATATATATATATATATATATATATATATATATATATATATATATATATATATATATATATATATATATATATATATATGTGTGTGTGTGTGTGTGTATGTGTGTGTGTGTGTGTTTAAACCGACAACTAAGGTAGTTGTGTATGTATGTATAAGTAATATAGCAGGCTGACCGGCATTTGCCTATAGTATACGCCAGCCAGCGTGTGAACCTTCATATAGCCACATTAGACATTAGGCAACACAAGCTGACATTGTTAGACCCAACCAAATGAATCCAGCAGACAAGTAGGCCAGAGAAAGTGACGTACTTTGAAAAAAAGAGTGTTCCACACAACCCACCTTGACTATACGAGCGACGCTGCCTAACACTCTCAGGTTTCACACGTACATGAAAACGCAACAAAGTGGCCGGAAAGATTGATTGATTGATTTGTGGGGTTTAACGTCCCAAAACCACCATATGATTATGAGAGACGCCGTAGTGGAGGGCTCCGGAAATTTTGACCATCTGGGGTTTTTTAACGTGCACCCAAATCTGAGTACACGGGCCTACAACATTTCCGCCTCCATCGGAAATGCAGCCGCCGCAGCCGGGAATCGAACCCGCGACCTGCGGGTCAGCAGCCGAGTACCTTAGCCACTAGACTACCGCGGTGGGGCATAAAGTGGCCGGAAAGGTCAATTAGTACTGTGCATTGGACGGACGCGTCATTTGAAGGATGTGAATTCAGATCCATTAGAAGCGTGCTTTTTTGTCCAACTTATTTCAAATGACGCCGTTATTACTTCGACAGAAATAAATAAGCCAATTATTGGTCGCTATACTTTGCCTGCCCCATTGTTCCATTGAATTATTTTGGTCATGTTTAACGATGAAACGAGTCACTCAGGAAAGTGACCCTTATATCACGGTATATATCACGGGCTGAAATCACGGAATATAGCCAACAGGGGCCCATGGTAACCAGACAATGGTTACCATTCCCTGTTTTCTGGTGGGTATGTATGGTGCCCCAAAAACAATATGGCCTTTGGTTGGAACTGAAAAGGCGCCAGAACTCAAACCAAATGTAGGCAAAGTAGCCCACTCATTTAATATTATCGCCAAATTGGTAACCCAGTTGAGCAGGAGTGTTCATGAACAGAGTATTTAGTATTGAGAAATAAATAAAACAATTTTGAAAAACTGTGACCAGGAATTTGTTAGAGCAGCCAGTAAATAGTCATAGTGCCCACTGAAAATTTTAATCGCAAAACGGGTCGAAAAATAGCCAGTGTTTCGCAAATAGCCACTAACAGCATCCCTGCACAAAAAGTGGGGTGTGGGATAAGCGTAGGGGATATCATTGAAAAGGTTCGCACTCTAATATAAAAAATGGCAATCTTCAATGTACTTGAAATAAGCGATCTTGCTTGACGAGGAGTGTTACATTTTTGTAAAAGGCTCTTTACTTCATCGAGGTCTACCGTTCTCCGGAAGTCAGAAGTGCGTGTTTCCCTGCAAAATCTCGCCGAGAATGAGCAAGCATTAGAACCGCCTGCACGGAAATTGGACTACCTACTCCGAGTGCTTAGAATCGCCGCCTTAGGTCAGTTACATTCCAACTCGCTGGGTCGCGACTTCCAAGTCAAGTGCGGCGTCGCTCAACAAGCTCTTTTGAGCACGAATACTTCGCCCAAAGAATGCTTGATGATAAGCTATGATGACAGAACAAAAAACTTTCTAAAATGTCAAGCGGAGAGCGGCTTTCTTTTGTCGGAGACTTCACATACTTGGAAAACTGCTCAAAGGCATCTCGTGCGTACAGAAGAGACTCTTGAGAAGTCGGACAGGCAAGTTCATATGGGAAACGCGAAACGGAATCAATACTTATACACTTTGTAAATAAGTAACAGAGAAAATGTGAAAATTCAATGACACGTTTTCCGCCCCATAAAGGAAGCTGTTACGGATGTGCCCCTAAGTCACGCTAGAGAGAATTCCAGCTGACTTCACGCGCTTCAAGAAATCAATTTCATAGCAAGCAGACATTGAGTAGTGGCATATGCTGTAATTTTCAAACCCTCAGCATTTGAAAAAGTATGACTTTCCTTTTGGTGTTATAACAAAACAACGGGAATGTTTTGAGAGGTTCGTTTCTTTGTTAGACAACCCAATAGAGCCCAGGACATTGAAGTAAAGGAAAGTATGTGGGGACACTAGCATAATTCCAAGCGATGAGGACATAAATGGACATGAATGACAGAGGATTAAAAAAAAAACAAATTGCCGCATGAAATTGCTAAGCGAGCGCAGGACGAAGATAACTAGTAAATTTCGCGCCAATATTGCCACGTTCCTTTCTTCAAGTTTTATTATCGCCATGTTACACTATGTTCAGCGCAAACCATGCCTACGTTGTTAGAGAAGCTTCGAGGCTGATCGTTTTGTTAAGATTACGCCCACTTCATGAATCTTTCACATTATTCTGGAAACAACGTCGCCGCTAGCGATAACACTAGAATGTTCGATGGCAAGTGTATAAATGTCGACACGCTTTGCCAGTTCTCGGTTTATCAACGGCCGACGCTCCGTTCGCCGTTATCAGTCCACGACTGCTACTGTAGTCCGACTTTCCGTTTACAGCACGACCACACAAAAGAAGAAAACACGTGGACGGGACGCTCCTTCTCAGAGCCACAGGGTCTTTCAGACTCAGATTCATGTGTCTGAGTGGGTCCAACCGAGTGATATGTCAGTGAGTTCGACTGTGAGTGAGTCTGGTCAAAAAAAAAATTCAGTGTGTCCGAGTGAGTGAGGCTGAGAAAAAAATTTTGGCGAGTATGAGTCCGAGTGAGCCGTAGTGCCCAAATATATTTCATGAGTGACTCTGAGTGAGCTCCATGTCTTTTGCCGACCTACGCCTAGGAGTGAGGGCTTGAAATTTCTAACGCAATAAAGGTTTTGCTAAGCAAGGACCAGCAATAATTCATCATTGTTACCAACACCACCCGGATTATAAACAAATTATGCAGCTACACAAGTGTGTGTGCCTGCATTGCCTTAAAGACGTGCCGTGGATACTTCGCTGCCTTCGCAGAGGGTGAATTACGGAGTAGTGGGCATTTTGCAATCTTACTTGCGCTATACGTTCCCTGGGAGAGTTTACAACGGCAAATGTCCTGCTCAAAAACATTCCTTTCTTCACGGAGCGCTTCGGGAGTCCAATGATTTAGCGAAGCCTGGCTAGAACATGAAAAGGCGATCAGCCGATAACCGAAATCAACCAAAACGCAATCAAGTACCACTCTTAAATGCGAACCTTCAGTGCCCTCAAATTCTTCTCCGTTTATGTGCCTGCGCCCGGTATTCACTTCTCTCTCTCTCTTTCTCTATCTCTCCCTCTTTCTTTTTGCATTATCTTGCTTTTATTATATTTTATTGAATTACAATTAACTAAATGTTCTGTTGAGGGCAAAAAGTTAACGCAATTTGTATTGGGCCAGTTAAACTCAGATGCACCCGCTGCGTGTGCAAGTCTATAAGCGCCTAGTTTATTGTGAGTACAAGTAACAACTTAAAACTAGTTATCTATTACGACTAGACATTATACTTCATAGAGCGTGTCCAGCCTACGGCTGGATTCTGCTTATTTTTTTGTTTTAATTTACATCACCTTGCTAACTTTTACTTAACGTTTGCTAACTATAAGCACATGTAAGCATAGGAAAGGCTAACGTAACTAGCGTTATGCCACCTAAACTTCTGTGAGTACGTGCAGGGCTGTTCCTATTTTGTTTTTTTACATGGCCTTCTTGATTTTTTGTTAACCTTTGGTTAACTAAAAGTGCCCCTAAACAAAGGAAAGACTAAGATAAAACTAAGATCGGCTCTTTGTACATGAAAGGGTATTAGCCCCTTTGTTTACCGTGATAATGTGTAATAACCTTCCCAATCCGCATGATTTATTTCTTTATCTTAACGTGCAATATTTACTCTACTGTCAGCGTTGTGCATATTTCTCATTCGGAAGGCCTTTCCACTCTTCGAAAATTCTTTGCCTTGTTTTCTATGTGTTTCTTGTTTCTTTCTTGCGCTGCTGATTCACCTATCAGAGTTTCTATACCAATGGTAATTTATAATTTTAATAATTGTAAGCAAAACACAACGCCATACCGAGCTCTGATTACGTCACTTTTTATATTCGCTCATATTCCTATCGCCGCGAGTCTTCTAATTAGTTCTATTAGTGCTTAGTGATGTCCTCCACCAATTGCTTTCCCGGCCACGGGCTCACGCTAGACTCAAGACAAATGTATAGGTGAAGGTAGCTCACACACTTAAAATTCTAGAGATGAGAGGACACTCTCTAGTTTCACATCTAAGTGGGGAAAATGCTTTCCGAACCCCATTCGCTGTCTTCATATCCGCTTGCCATTCTTCATTCCTTGGTGGAGGCCTCAAGCGTACCGTGAGGAAAGATAGGATCGTCTGTGCACATCGAATTTGCCGTTGTAAACTTTGTTACGGAGTTCCTATTGCGAGTGCACTTCTGAAGTGCCGATAACTCCATAACCGACGTTTTTGTGAAGTTGCGAATTGCAGACTGTGTGTATGTAAGGCAATATGCACTCTATTGATGGCGTGGCCGGTGACCATGATGATAAATATCAACATGATGGTGGTGATGAATTAAGGTAGAACCCTTTGTAATAGAGCTCGTTGGGGTTAAGTGAAGACCCGTTTACTGCGCAGATAGTACGATTGACCATATACGCCATCTATCTTACCAATACTTTCGTGCCATGTCCGAGAAACTGGCAAAAATAAGTGGCGTCCACATACGCGGACGCTGCGCCTGAAGGTAATATACAACTGCTCAGTTAGTGCTTGCTTTATACTTGTTAACTAACACTTATTTATTTTCGAGTTCTTGCAAAGTTGGTGTGCGGTATTAGTCATTCCATCCACGCTTAACATGGCTGGTCTGATGGACAGCAAACAAATTATTTTTCTTTCATGAGAGACGAGTGGCAGTTTTATGAAGGTGAGCAGCAGTTGGTCGAAAGAAACAAGGATTACCGAGAAACAAACTTGACTCCCGCAGGGCCAGAGCTCAGTGGAAGGAGGGCCAAAGCTAGACGGATTCACGCCTCGATAATTGTTCGGTTCTACGCACTAACTGGTTTGCAGCCGCGGAAGTCAATAACGGTACTGGAAGATACGAAAGAGGGGGAAAAATAAACAAGCAGCTTCACAATGTGGGGGGCACTTCTGACCTATAAGTGTAAACTGGGCACGTGCAGCGCGTGGCGTTTTCATTAAATGAGGATCGGCACACGCTCGTGGAGGAGGAGGAAGAAAATTTAGGCGGAAAGACAGGGAGGTTAGCCAGTTCTTAGACCGGCTGGCTACCCTGTGCTGGGGAAAGGGTGAGGGGAATGAAAGATGTTAAAAAGAAATGCTGCGAAGAGAAGAAGAAATTAAAAAAAAACTACGACAGAGGAAAGGCAACATCAGAGAGTATAAGACACTAAAGTCTGTCTCTGAGGCCAGTTGTCCGCAAAAAGCGCAGCAAAGCTTTCAAAGCCTTTTGGGCTGAGGATGGGCTTGGCCAATGACCCAGAATCCTTTGTTCCGACAAAGGCCGATTGTCTAGTCTATCCAGAGCTGCAGTGAGTTCTTGTCTTTGCACGTTGAAATAGGTGCACTCACACAGAAGGTGCGCGATGGTTTCTTCGCAACTGCAGTAAGTGCATGTAGGAGAGCTGGCCATCCCGATGAGATAAGAGTATGCGTTCGTGAAGGCCACTTCAAGCCACAGGCGGCATAGAAGAGTCTCCTCAGCTCGAGCACACGCTCGTCTTCAGTATCACGCAGGGCAGGTCTCGGTGATCACTCAGGAAAGCGAAATAGTTATCCGAGCTCGTTTCTACGAGCGTTAATCTCTCTGCGCACGTGGTCAAGTTTATTTTTTTCTTCTTCTTTCAACATCTCATGTACGAAAGCATACTGCGGCGAAGTTTCTCTGGGCGAGGAACAGCAGCGTACCACCTGCCAACGGTCACAGACAAATGACCCTAGCCGCTCGTGCCTAAGCTATGCCACTGAGATAGAAGGTTAACAAAGAAAAACAAGCTATAACTACCAATATCAATCAACAGGCATTTAAGAACCTGTATGCGAGAGCATCCGCGACACACCTGGAATGGAATCAGTAACAGGTGACCTAGTTTCCGACGTGCCCTATTAGAGAATGCAACGCGAAACGTGCCGTCATTAAGTGCGACTGTTCGACGCGTGCGAAGTATCCCGGGTACTCCCCTGAAGTGGTCGGATTCACATAAGCGTATCAAAATACTTGCTCTGGCGCGTTTCCACAGGCGCAAAACATTACAGGAGATGCGCGTAGCGCCCCGCCGCGGTGGTCTAGTGGCTTAGGTACTCGGCTGCTGACCCGCAGGGCGCGGGTTCGAATCCCGGCTGCGGCGGCTGCATTTCCGATGGAGGCGGAAATGTTGTAGGCCCGTGTGCTCAGATTTGGGTGCACGTTAAAGAACCCCAGGTGGTCGAAATTTCCGGAGCCCTCCACTACGGCGTCTCTCATAATCATATAGTGGTTTTGGGACGTTAAACCCCACATATCAATCAATCAATCAGATGCGCGTAGCAATTGCGGGTTTTACCCTGATGCACCTCACTCCATTACAAGACGTGAGGCCACCATGGTGAGGCGTGCCTGGACCCACTCTTTAAGTGGTTATGTAAAAGAAAGGAAAAGGAAAGTGCCGCCCGTAACTGTCTATCATTGGGTGACACCTCAACAGGACGGCACAAGGGTAAAGGGAGTGGGAATAAAAGTAAATAGGAAAAGAAAAACAGAATAAGTAGCAGAGAAAAAAAAGGGAGGGGATTCGAGTCATGTTCGCGTGCGCACGTACACACCCGTCAAGAAAGGACGCCGAGAAGGTCGGGACAAGAGGATCCGCCCAGTTGTGAGAGCTGTAACGAGCCGTGTTGGCTCGTTTGATGTTGGGTGAGCGGGGAGCGCTCGCCGGGGCTCGTAGCCACCGCTCAATAGAAAACAAGGTCCCTTGTAGTACGGTGGTGAGTTCGCTGGTTTTGGTGCGATGTGGATACGGCGCTCTTCGAGCGCCTGTGACTTCGTGGACGAGAGAGTGTGTGTGTGTGTGTGTGTGTGTGTGTGTGTGTGTGTGTGTGTGTTTGCTTCCTTTTTTTCTCCATGCCCACTCTTTACTCACTACACCCACATTCAGCACTGTATACATAAAAAATAATGCTGGGTCTCCCACCTGAGCGGATTGCGGTGGCTTGCCGGATAATGCCCACGTTTTGTGAGATCACCCGGGTTGCCGTGCTGCCTTGGGGGCGAGTATCGGACACACACGTAATACGCTAAGGTCCTGGACCCTGGAGGAGTGGCTGGTGGGCCCTTACGCAGCGTGATGAAGGAACTTGAACACTTGAAACCTCTAGGCCTGTTTGATGGCCAGGCTTTGGTTCTCTTCGTGGATCTTGACTGGGGTTAGTCCATTTTTAATCTACTCTCTATCTCATTCTCTCTCCCTAAACCTGAGGTGGTTCACCTGCGTATGATGTGCGCGTTATTTTTGAATGACCTGACGCAGAGTGACGTCCAAGAGCAACAAGGCAGGCGCGGTAGGGGCGGTTCCAAAATAAACTTTGAACCCCCATGGGTTTCTTTACCTTGCACCCAAAAACGAAAAAGACAAGCAGTAAAAAAGCAGTCTTCCTGTTTTTTTTTCTTTAAAAGCCCTCACATTGTGATCGCCGAGTCAAGAAATAAGGCACATGCGCTACTTTGGAATTGGCCGCGGAAAACATAAAGTCCGTTCGAAAGAATTTGAGCTGGTCTTACCTAAAACAGCAAACCATATAAAGATGCGTATAAAGATAGTGAGTAAAACTCTTCGGACAAGATAATGTTACCGTAAGGTTCTCCCTGTTGCCCATGTTAAAAGGCGCACTACTGAACTTTACGGTCACATGATCAGTCACTAACTATAGCCCGAATCTCGAACTTATTGAGCCTCGGACACGAGCATGCAAATAGAAACATCTGCTGTCGCTTATAGCGTGCCAGGTGGCCTTTTCAGAATTAACTTGCACTTTTTTGCAATTACTCGTTGTGTTACAGAAGAGGACCGTACTGACTCATTTGTAGCCTTCACGTGCAGCGTCGTTCTGGCTCCGTGCCGGGTATCAAGCCCTGGGAGCGGCGCACTTCCTTTGAGTTGATCGATATCTGGGGTTTAACGTCCTTTAACCACCATATGATTATGAGAAATGCCGTAGTGGAGGGCTCCGGAAATTTCGAACACCTGGGGTTCTTTAACGTGCACCCAAATCTGAGCACACAGGCCTACGGCATTTCCGCCTCCATCGGAAATGCAGCCGCCGCAGCCGGGATTCGATCCCGCGACCTGCGGGTCAGCAGCCGAGTACCTTAGCCACTAGACCACCGCGGCGGGGCGGCGCACTTTCTTTCATGCAGTGCGCACGAAGGCATGTCATCCTTGCAGCAATCCGCAGAACTCGTATAAAGATACGACGAGCCAATTCGCTTCTGTAAGTCCCGGTGGCGCTTGCATCATCCGCGCGGAAATAGTGCGGGTGTTTTCCGTTACCACGAGCGTATAGCGGAGATGTAGTAGCCATTTTCTTGTCTATTCTCAAATTTATGATGTCAGCTGTCCGACTAAGACCGACTGCGGTGGCACTTGCATTGCCGGTAAATCTCCTCGCAGGTTCTATTTGCCTACATTGAAAGCCGGGCGTTGACACTGAAGTCTGTTTGCGAAAAAAGTCAATCCGGATGGCGATGCCGCAAGCGTGTTCAATAATCTGCTTCAGGCGGCTTCGCATTCAATTTAACTCCGGGCACATATCTTCAATTTCTTTATTTCTTTAATTTCAATCGAAGGAAAAACTGCAGTTGTTTAACCCTTTTTTTCTTTCTTCTTTTTTATCTCTTTATAGTTCCTATTGATATGTGTGGGTATGCGAAGCGGGTGTTTTTATTAGTTTAGAATAGCAGCTGCTTTTATGAGCTACAAGTGTTGCTCACCGAGCAGTGCATGAAATCTTGACACAGTGTTTGAACAAGCAAAAGCATATTCCACTTGGCAGCTTCCACGAGTTTTTTCGAGAAGGAACGTCGCTGGAAACAGTGTTTCGGCAAGTAGACTTCTCTTCATCAGGGCAACAGCGTTGCTTCGACGAAGAAAAGTTCACTTGGTAAAACTTTGGCTCCATCGACGTACTTATTAGTATCATATAGTCCATCACGTGTATTTGACACCATTAGACGTAAAAACCCACAATTTATTCAAATCGCGGCTACAAGAATCTCATGATCAGAATGCAGCCTATAATTACTTGATATCATTTGAACTACAAGCCAAAAGTAAAAGTTATTAAAACACTATAGTCAAGCCAACTCGAATTCAAGCCTTTCAATATACTCACTTTCAATAAACTCATAAGCCCTGGTGTCCAAATTCGATTATTTGCAGACGACTGCGTATAATTAAAAAAATTTTTCATCTTGATCATCAGGTTGAGTTAAATAGCAATTTAAATACCGTATTGCAGTGGTGCGAAAAATGGGGCATGGTTTTGAACGCCGATAAAACCGTACTGCTCCCTATAACGCGTAAAAAAGCACCCCTGTCTTTTACTTACCAGCTTGGTTCTTCGCCACTTAGGCAAGTCGATAGCTATAAATACTTAGGTGTTACAATAACAACTACCTTATCGTGGAATAAACATATAAATATTATTTCCTCCTCTGCATTCAGAAAACTTTGCTTTGTAAAACCTAAGCTTCAAAATGCCCCAAGCAATGTTAAACTACAGGCTTATTATTCTTTAATAAGACCTAAATTAGAATACGCGAGTGCAGTATGGGACCCTTACACTCAAACTAACATCAAGTGCCTGGAAAGAATACAAAGGAAAGCCGTCTGGTTCATTTTTAACAAGTTCTCACGAGTGGACTCTCCTTCTGAAATAATGAAGGCCAATGACATTTCCCTTCTTAGCACACGTTGAAAACACATAAAAATTGACCTTCTTTCTCTTCTTCTGAACCACAAACTTGCGATTGACCCATCGCCGTACCTGAGATTGTTATCAACCAGACCCACAAGGCATCATCACGCCAAATCTCTAACACCTTATTTCTGCAGGACAGACGCTTATAAGTTCTCATATTTTCCACGCATGGTCTCACACTGGAACGGAACAACTCGGGCATCCTCAGAGAATCTATTTCTCCTTCGCTCTAAATAGCATTGTCTTGAAAATTCAGGTTTTCGATCTTTTATTACAGCGTTTTTCTTTTCTTTTCGTTTTCTTTTTCATCTTGTATGTGCTGCACTTATTGTATACTTATGTAATCATTACTTTCTTGGCTCGAACGGCGAAAATAATTGTTTATTGTTTTGTATTTATTACGTATTTATTTTTTATTTAATCGCATGACATATGAAGTATGAATTTTTGGTGTTTTTTTTCTCTTTTGTCTGGTAGATGCGTTATTATGAAATAATTTGCTATGTCGCTCCTTTTGTTCACTATGAGTGTATGAAACACTAACCTTAAACAATCTTTATGCCACTTATTGTTACGACTATGTCCTCTTGTAACTACCCACCTGCTTGGACCTAAAAGTCTGCAGTATGTAATAAATAAATAAATAATAAATAAATTTCCCCGACAAGAACACGGCTGCCGTCTTCACCAATTATACCAGGGACACTGTGCAACTGTCAGTTCAGTCGGGCTTGCAAAGAACATATTTGCACAGCACAATACTACGAGTTGTTACGACGTAACAAAAGAAGAGAAGACAAGAACAGCAAGAGTGCTGCCTTTTTTTTCTGTGCCTGTCTCTTCTTCTGTAGTTACGTCATAACTGCTCGAAATCTTGCGCTGTGCAAATATGTTGATTCCCAATCACCAACTAGCCCAAGCATCTGTCTCATCATGGCTTGCAAAGAACTATACGTTTAATCATATGTGCTCATGCAAAATCAATACCTGCCTAAATAAAGGGTCCAAATTTTCATGTGCCCACGCTGTCTTTAGGAAACGCTAAAAACCCTTCGGGAAACTTGAAACTCCCGGGTCGACACACCACAGAGCCGCGGCAAAGATGTGTTGCCCGGTTAAGCCATCATCGACGAATGCAAGTTTGACTTGTTCAGCGTAGCTCACTGCGGCTTCTGTTTTCTGTCCGCCACGGCTTGCTGTCTTAATCTTTCCTGTAGTTGACACGCAAACTTAGCGAGATAACTGAGCGCGATCCAACTTATAATATCAGTAAGCGAGGGGCGAGAAGGAGCAGTTTGATTGATATGTTTAACGTCCCAAAACCACTATATGGTTATGAGAGACGCCGTAGTGGAGGGCTCCGGAAATTTAGACCACCTGGGGTTCTTTAACGAGAAGGAGCAGTTTAGGAACGCAAGTCAATCGCTTCCAGCGCTTCGCCGGATTTAAAATTCACAAAATAAGGAATAAGAAAGGACATATAAACAGAATAGAAGTTTTTTAATGTGGCATAGACTTTTATTATTAGTTGTAGAACTTGTGAAAGCAAATAAACCCGAACAATGACATCAACCTAACTCCGTTTACTGCATCTCAGGGTGCCCGGCAAGCGCTACGAGCCTGCATGTTCCTTGATACCGAAACTCGCGCAGAGTTTCCGGGGCCCGATTAAACAGTTAGGGACACTAAGGCTGCGGCCTGCGTCGTCATCAACCGTTCAAGTTGTCTCCGTGAGATCGATTCGACGACGTTGAAGAGAGGTCGTTTTGCCTGGGGCGAGAATCGATTAAGCCCTGGTGACGCATCGCTTTAAAACTCCCAGTCGCTGCTCCGGACACGGCCGCAGGCCTTAGGAAACGGTGTGGGAGGATGTGCCGGCTCAGGCAGAGATCGGCTCGTAAGATTGCTTTCGGTGTAGGTCATGATAGTCGTTCAATTTGGCTGAGCGAGCGGAATGCAAATACCCGGAAGCCACCGCTTGTTCGTGCTCGAGGAAAAGGCGCTTCAGTGGGAAGTATATCGGCACCTCGTGTTATGTTTATTTTGTCTTCTTTGGCACGCACGTGTGACGCGAGACTTGTAAACTCTGCTGCGCACTGTTGTGTTTGGTCTCGACCCAAATACTCGAGAATATTGGTCCTGCAAGCCAAGGCGATCAGTTTGAAAACAAGAGTGTATTTTGAGTCTCGAACCACAACCGACAATGCACTGACGTGTCAATGCTTGAACGGATCGCTTGAATTGTTTTTGTTTGGAGCTAGAATTGAAGGTGATAGGAAAAGTACCCGTGTTAAGCTTCTAGCGTCATCAATCATAGGTTAAAAGTCTTTTTCAATACAAAAGAGACAAACCGGTAAACGGATGACTGTTAAAGATTATGCTGTTGGCATGCACGCAGTGCATGCGTGCGAACTTCATATGCATGATTTTGTGTGATATTTATGTTAGGCATTTGATCACTTTCATAAGTCTGTCCGGGGTTATCGTGTAGGCCTTCATGCCGTTAGCGGCCATACGTGCCTTTACGTCCGAACCGCAATCAAGCCAATCATATAGACAGACTTAGTGTAAAATTAGCGCGAGTCTATGCAACACATAAAGTCGAGAAATTCTTTTTTGTGTTAGCCCTTTGAAGTCGATGTATCTGTGCATTTCTAAGGTCACTCCTACACTTTCAGATATATATGTACGTAACGATGAGTTATGTAAAAGGACAATTATGTTGTTGTTTTTTTATCCATGTAGACAACTGTGCCGCATGAAACTGTCCTGAAGTGTGATAACATTGCTTCTGTTATTCTATTGCAAAATTGACCTATGCATTCATTGTTCGCTCTTTTATTGGAGTGTTCAAGCTTACATTATTCAATCAACAAACCAATAAATAAATAAATAAATTAAAAATAAAATAATAAATAAACGAATAAATAAATTAAAAATGAATGAATAAATAAATAAATATTAGTAACTTGAATGAACTTTATTTTTTCTCCAACGGTTGTTGTTGAGCCTAATAATCGCGGTTCGGACTTTTCTTTGTCGTGCCATGTTGACATTTACTTTTGCTTCCCACCACTCGCTACCGTTTTCCCGTCTTTCCTTTTTCGTAACCCCGTTCATAACCCATTCAAGTGGGTGGCCGTGGTGCCTCCTTCTGACGTCAATCACAGCCCATTTCTTTATCGCTTGTCGTGGAGCCTTTGAACGCGTACATCAGTGACAATAATAATAATAATAATAATAATAATAATAATAATAATAATAATAATAATAATAATAATAATAATAATAATAATAATAATAATAATAATAATAATAATAATAATAATAATAATAATAATAATAATAATAATAATAATTAAAATAATAATAATAATAATGATAATAATAATAATAATAATAATAATAACATTAATAATAATAATAATCCCAGGTCTCTTGTGCATTCACCTAAGATGATTCGAACGCGAAAGTCAGGTTGTTGTTCTTGGCAAACGATGCATAAGAGAACAGGAAACACGAGCCAAACGCCGTGTTTATTTTTTTTTTACTTATAGCTCCTCTGAATCACGGAAAGAACCGGAGAGCACACGACCCTATAGCGTCGTGCACTCCCCAGTCTTTAGGAGCAAAGCTAAACTAATAAGTAAATTCCTTAGGTAAGCGAGTCACTTTGTGAGCCTAATTGTGCCTTTGCGAATGCCACAAAATATCCGGCCTATTTTCTGCCTTCATGTCTGTGAATAACATCCCTGTTTAACGTCTTGCACACCTGGTCTGTATCACGTTTCTTTACGTCTTTTTGCAATATGTAAAATAGCCAGAAGGCTTCGATTCAGTTGAAATCATAGCTAGAGTACAATGGTCTTAATTATAAGTTGTCAAGACCACTGGCAACTTTACATATCACTTTGCAACAAATGTGCAGCAAAAATCAAGATCTTACTCAGGCACCTAAATTCGCCACGTTAATCGGCTTTAAATGAAGAAGAAAAAAAAAAACTGTCGACGCGTGGTTTTACAAAAAAAAAAACTCATGTCATTTCAAAGGAAAAAAAAAAGGTTTCGAGCTCGTATAAGACGGGAGATGTCTGCATGTTTAAGAGTCGGGCCAGTGCCCTTCAGTGTCCCTGTCAGCAACATCTAATGAACTAACAGCCTGTAGAACAACGATGGCCAGAAAGGTGCAAGCCACGCACGGTACAGTTGCTACAGTGATTGAAAATTGCAGGAAAGTTTGACGTCGGACATAGTTGAACATCCACGCGTATACAATTCAAAAACCATGCTTCAATAGGGGTTGTACGAGGAACTTCAAGAATCTGTTGTCACTTGTTCCTGAGTGAACGCCCGTTCCCCGACGTAGTCCTCGCGCAACTCATCAATTTTACAGCTGCTTAATCGGACATGGCTTTCGGAACTTCAGGATGAATTAAGCATGCTCACCACCATGTTTGTGTCTCTGAGCGAAGCACAAAAACAAAATAAGGTCTCGCCAGGCTGCACGACACTAATAGCTTTCAGCGAACCCAGCGACACGTTAACGTCAGTCTAGCGACAGCCTAACCGGAGAGGAAAGCACAGCAAAAGGGCGGAAAACCATGCCGAACGGCCTGTACTTCAGCGAAACTTCAAGCCTCTTGCCTGTTTTATTGAACATGGCTTTCGGAACTTCAGGATGAATCAAGCATGCTCACCATCCCAACCATGTTTGGCCCAAGCTAATGTTTGCCTAGTCAAATGGTGCACGTCAGCGAACCCGGCGTCACGTTAACGTCAGTCTAGCGACAGCCTAACCGGAGAGGAAGGCTCAGCAAAAGGGCGGAAAACCGTGCCAAACAACCTGTACTTCAGCAAAACTTTAAGCCTCTTGCCTGTCTGCGCTCCAATGTACAAGCGTTTCAGGCCGTCCGCGCTGTAGGTTTACAGGGTTAAAGTAAGGAAAGTGACTATCACTGATTGATAAGTGGGGTTGAATGTTCCAAAACCACCACTCGATTTTGAGAGACGCCATAGTGGAAGGCTGTGGAAATTTCGACCACCTGGAGTTCTTTAACGTGCACCCAAATATAAGCGCACGGGCCTACAGCATTTTCACTTCCATCGAAAATGCAGGCGCCGCAGCCGGGATTCGATACCGCGACCTGAGGGTCAGCAGCCGAGTATACCTTAGCCCTGCAAGTACATCTGCCTGCCACGAGTGGCTCTCGACGTGGCCCCCGCCTTATTACGTGGACAAAAGAACAAATATCCGCAGTAGATGAGCCCTCTTTTATTCTGCTCGCATTAGGTGTAAATGAGCAGCTCCTCTAATGGAGGTTCTTTTGTTTCTTAGAGATTTAACGCTCGCATGCAGTTGCTAACAACAGAACATTTGCTTCGAATTACTTTCTTTCTTACTCATTTATGGACCTTAAAATATAAGCAGGTTGTCGACACGAAGCCCTTCTACAAATGCCTGCCAACGTACTTGCTACAAATGCTTTCCAAAATCTCGTGAATGACGCTGAAACAATAGACACTCCATTTGCTTTATTATGGTTTTCGATTTCTGCAGGCATGCCTTTTTTCTATGTTATTTTTCTCGTTATGTAAACTGTCAAGTGGCGAAGAATGTTTTTATTTTTTTTACTTTACAGCTCCCCACAAATTGAGAGTGCGATGTGGCTCTACGAATTGATTTTGGAAAAGCCGACACCAATGCCATTGGGAAGCACGTATTCTCAGAAACAATAGCAGCCCGATTAATTTAGAATCTAAAATTTTTCGCGTATCCGCCATCACAGTATATTCAAGAGTAGGGAAATTAAATTCGGCGTTTATTGTACGCATCATTCAGTAGAGTTCCTGAAATTTTCAACAACCTTTGTCAAGGCTTTTTTGCTTGGTGGGATTATGCTTTGCTGACACGCCACTTTTATTTTGTTTTACAATCATGCTTCAGTGATGACAGAAAAAAAAGCACTTCGACATCATCTGTTCGTGACAGGACACGTCTCAGCATTTCTATTGTTGTTATTTCTGATTTTGTCGAAGTTTACATCTGCATAATGTAACAACAACGTGTTCCGACATATTAAGTGAATAGCTATGCTTGCGAACAAACTTTTAACAACGAGGTGAAGGCCACAGATACAAATTTTTACAATAATACCACTAATGAATGTGCTCCCAGAATTGCGCCACTGTTCTTTCTTGAAAAAATAAAAAAAGCACTTTCACTTTCCATGGAAAGCTCTCTAGGACAGGACGTAGTATGCACTGGTGAGATATTTATTTTTGTGTTGATGTATGCATTGTCATCTTTTGTTTTTGCACATGTGAAAAAGCCGCGCCATTGACGTGCCCTTCAGGCGCTAAATGGCGCCTGAGTATTAAGGATTATGTTTTTCGATTCATTAGATAGCCAAACTTACTTTCTCTTCTCATTGTTATCCCATACGATGCAACTTTAAAAACCTCAATATATAGTTAAGTGAGCACTTGTGCACAAATAATCATTTCTATTTCCGTTTCAAAAAAGTTATCAGAACTCCCTCAGAGATATCTCGTGTATAATTGTGAAAACAATGGTCCTTCAAGTGCTTTCTTTGAGCTGAAACGTTTGTAGTGGAGATACGATCATGCTTATGATTAAGCGTACTTACTTGTGCTCTTTCTTTGCTATAACCTTTTGTCGAACAATAACTACACATGGTGACTCCCTACCAACTGGTTTTACGCCCGCGGCGAGACCTTCAATTCCTCCATGGTGCCTCAAACAGCCAGTCATCTACCTGACAATACCAGGCATTCAGAAAAAAGGTGATTTCTCAATACCAGCCCTCAAGCAGCTCGCATTACTTCTGCTTTACGAGAAGTACCAAGACTGCACCCACGTCTACACCGACGGCTCCGTCCTGCCAAACAGCTCAACTGCGGCGGTCGTTATTCCAACGCACGCCACAACCATCAAATTCAGGACAGCTCATGCAACCTCAACAACGGCAGCAGAGCTTGCAGCGCTTCGCGCTGTGCTGCGTTTCATTAACGACCAAAGCACGCAACGGTGGACGATTTTTTGCGACTGCAAGGCGGCACTGCAGTCACTTCTGTCAAATCTACGCCATGGTCCACACGAGCAGTTGGTATTTGAAACAGCAGAACTGCTACACCACATAACAGAGAAAGGGCACCAAGTTATATTTCAGTGGTTGCCAAGCCACTGTGGAATTATCGGTAACGAACGAGCTGATCAAGCAGCCCGTTCAGCCCATACAGAAGACAACGACCAGTCAATACCTCTCTCAAGAACGGACGCTGCTAGGAGGCTCCGAATGCTTGCTCGCCAACGCTCCATGGCTCTTTGGAATGAGCCTCTCTTTACGCATGCAAGATTACGATCCCTTGATCCAACGTTAAGCATGCAGCTTCCAACAAATATTCGACGAGACGACGCTACTGCTCTGTGCAGACTATGGTTGGGAGTCGCGTTTACCCGTGCGTACGCGTTCTGCATAGGTATGGCCGACACCGCCGACTGTGCACACTGCGGAGATGAAGAAACAATTCGCCGTATCCTGTGTGACTGCCCGAAATACAACCTGGAAAGACAACACCTTTCTGATAAACTAAACAGGTTAGATGACCAGCCGCTGTCAGAAGAAAGGATACTGCGCCATCGTCATGACTCATCGTCACAGAAGAAAGCCGTGCAAGCGCTACTGAGCTTCTTACGAACTACTGGCCTGTCGGAACGCCTCTGAGTGGACTGATTTTGTGTGTGCGTGTGTGTCGGTGTTTTCCTCTTATTTATTTTTCTTAACTCTCCCTTTCTCTTTCAACCCCCTATTCCCCAACCCCAGTGTAGGGTAGCATACCGGATACTAGCATCTGGTTAACCTCCCTGCCTTCCTCTTTTCTCGTTTCTCTCTCTCTCTCTCTTGCTATAACCTCGCGGATGGCTGTGATTCAGGATTACTCTAGCTTAAATCCAAGCACAAAACTTCAGGCCTTTACTTCATCTGGCTATTATAAGAAAGCCTTCCTTTTTAAGGCATTTGGTACAGCTCCCGTTAGGCATAACAGATGATAGCTCCAAGTCAGCGTATTGATTATTACTTAATATCCGGAATAAGTGAAAGCCTTCGCAATGCCACGAAACACTCATCTGACCATTCGTCTTCAAGGATGTGGAAACGTAAAGCGCCAGGTTACATAAAAATAATTTCGAACAATCTTTACATTGTACGCCAAGGAGATCTGTTGCTCTGGTGTTGTACAACAGGCTAATAAAAAAAAAGAGCTGCGAAGTGGCTGATTGGGCAACGCCGTCATAGTCGAATAACTGCAGACCGGTTTGAATAGCGCTCTGTGGAGAAATATAGGGGGGGGGGGGCTTAAGAAAAAAAGTGCTGCCCTGTGCTGTCACTTCGGTGCTTCCCTGTTCTGTCTCTTCGCTAAAGGTTTGTTGGCGAGAAAATTTTTCTCTGTTTGCTCGTCGCCCTGTTCCTATTGCATCGTGCTTTCTCGAGTGCTTGCACAGCACACGAATACTGTTATGTATTCCTAGACTGCTCGAGGCATTAAGAGAGTACCGACCTTGACCTGTCACTTGGCTGGTCTATGGACGAGCATCACAGGCTCAATAAAAGCGATAATGCCCTGGACAAGCAGCTATCCTCCTTTAACGTTACTGTCGCGCTGTCTCGTTTTGTTCTCACTCTGTCGGATTGGATCGCTCTGTTCCCACACCCACACGTTGCGACTTGGTCGCGCGAGATGAGTGTTGCTTGAACGTATGCGTATATGCCATTATTCGAGTTTGCTTTGCTATTCGTCGGCGTCATTCGTGATTCATGCATTGGTTTCGACAAATGCCTTATTGAACTGGTAAATGTGCAATGCGTCATGCGCGTCTGCCCGCGCGTGCGTGTGTGCGCGTATGTGCGTGAGCGCGTGTGTGAGAGTGTGTTTTTGTGAAAGAAGAAAAAGTACCGCGTTCGTCGTTTTGGCACGGTATATTCACTGCGTGGACGAGAAAATGCCTTGGGCCAACAGTGATAATGCACTGGTCCCGCACCAGCGGGTGATGCCCTATCAACTGCGTGGGCGTTCTGAACTATTTGTAATCTGAAATCAATGCCCCGAGTACAAAATGTGCGCTCGTTAATACGTCGACACTTAGTAACCATTTTTTCGTGTTGTTATTCTTGCTGCCAATAACTTGCACAAAACTATCTCATTTGAGCGTGCTTAAAAAAAATACCAGAATGTGCTTGTATATTTGAGAAAGTCTGCCGGACCAAACGCAACGTTAGCAAACTTGCCATGCCAAAACAGGGAACATCGTTTGTACTTTTTCTTCCTTATTGTACCAACCTTGTTTGTTATATATATATATATACATATATATATATATATATATATATATATATATATATATATATATATATATATATATATATATATATATATATATATATATATTTATATATATATATTTATATATATATATTTATATATATTATAATTTATAAAGGGATCTAACAGACGGTAGTGCAAAGGAATGTACAGGGGAAGTTATTAGAACGAATGGAATGTAAATAAGAAGAAAGAAAAGTGGATGAAAAAATAACCAGCCGTGAGCTGGTTATTGCTCACGGCTGGTTATTTTTTTATCCACTTTTCTTTTGTCTTGTTTACATTCCATTGGTTCTAATAACTTCCCCTGTACATTCCTTTGCATTACTGTCTGTTAGATCTCATTATTATTGTGTTAAAACACGGAAAAACGAGCACTTAGGTATACACTTCTTTCCCTTAGTTTATTTATATATATATATATATATATATATATATATATATATATATATATATATATACATCCCAAGATGAAAACTATGAAAAAAAAATTTTATTCCTGCAAAAATATTTAATGCATGGCAAGAGAACCTATGCCACCACCTGTCAATTCTTTTTGTGTTTGTTAGACAAAGTCCTCAAAGTATTACCAAGTGCAGACAGAAACAGATTGCTTGCCATAAGACCTTCTTAAAGCTTAAAGCTCGTTATAAAAGAAAACGCCCTTTCTCGGCAGGCAAGTGCCATGGCGTGTCACATGATGTAGCCCTGTACGTTCCTGCACGTGCTGCGCGCTTTAGCCTCAGGACTAAGGCGCGCAGAAATACATAAATAAATAAATAAAGAAAGAAAGAAAGAAAGAAAGAAAGAAAGAAAGAAAGAAAGAAAGAAAGAAAGAAAGAAAGAAAGAAAGAGATGAAAATGTGCGTTTCTCTCATTCTGAGTTGTCACGCCCAGCATACTGGAAAACCCTCGCTTGCACTCTTTTAGACTGTGTCAGTAGCCACGCTGAAATGGATAAATGCGAGCTTTGCGTCCTTGCCAGTCAATGTTTACGCACTCAGATACGTACTCGGCGCTCAACTCCACTCGCTGTACGAGTGCTGAAATGACCTGAATCAGACTTGTTGCGCTGGTTGTCTAGTTGGTACTGCATACGTAGAAAACAGAGTGAAGATGACACCCGACAAAAAAAGAAAACGAATAAAAAATCACGACATATCCACGGAGTGAATGATGATAAGTGGGGCGAAGTGTCCATCAGCCGTCCATGCTTCCGTTCGTCCGTTCGTTCTTGCTTCCGTCCGTCCACGTGACCATCCGTGCGTTTATCCATGCGTCCGTCCATCTGTCCATGCGTCCGTCCGTGAGTCCGTTCATCAATCTTTCTGTCTGTGTGTTCGTGCGTCCATCCGTCCGTACGTCCGCGCATATATCCATCCATCTTTCTGTCTGCTAGTCTGTCTGTCCGTCCGTCCGCACGTCCATTTAGTGAACACTCTAAGTACCGCCATCTCCCCTTTCGCATCGCCTGTGGCACATACCCGCTCTAGAGCGGGTATCTGCCACCGGCGGCTACGTACTACTCTATACATACAAAGGATGGACATACCCACGCCTTAAGGAGCTTCGCCCCTAAAAGAGCAAACACACCACACTACCTTGAACAAGCTTGTGCAATGCATGTCTTGTAGAGTGAAGCTGCGTAGGTTAGCCGTTATTCGTGCAGGCTATCCTGTATATGCCACCCGTTACAAATAGCTATCATCATCAAAAGTGGATATGCGCAACCAGAAATTGGGTAAATGCCTCTATTTCATTACTGTTTTGCCCAAAATTAGAGCGGCAACAGTGAGCTCAACAAACGGGTTTGTGCCACAAAAACTAGAACGGTTTATTAGAATACTTATTATGATGAGCGGGTATGTGCCACCAAAATTTCTGATGACTTCTACTAAAAAGGAAGAGGGCAACAGTTAATACAACATGTCAACAAGGCCACTTAAAGCTATCAATGGAACTATTTTTTTTGCATTTTGATTCGTTTTATAAAAGAAAGTTCGAGATAGATAGATAGATAGATAGATAGATAGATAGATAGATAGATAGATAGATAGATAGATAGATAGATAGATAGATAGATAGAAAATTGGTTTTTTTGTAAACAATTTTTTGTCGTAGTAATTTTTCATAAGAAGGAAAAAACATACTTAGCATCAACAAACCTCCCTAAACATCAACAAGCGTACGCAATATTATTACTTCTACGCGACTTTTTTTAAAGCGATGTTGAGCCAATGTTTCTTTTCTTTTTTTCTGGGGATATTAAATTATATCGCCACCGTACATTCCGTCATTTGAATAGTTCACAGAACGGCGATTGGCAAACCAAGTTCAAATCTTTGTATTTCAATAAACTTCTTTCGTCAGTTTCATTTTCTTTATTCTATATAAGCACATAGCCCGAAGTTTTTTCCTAGCATTTAATTCGAGGCTTAATAAAATTTAGTAAACATTTCATTCACATCAACTCGAGGGCCATCTAATGAGCCCATTACTATCCTTCGCATAAAGACCATAATTTGTTTTCATTTTCTTTTGCAGAAGAGACATACTACTAGAAATACAATCCCAATGAAAAAGCACGCGACTAAAAAAAAGCATTGCCGCTCACTAATCATAATCCTACAAGTCTACTATTCACCAAATCTAGCATCTCGAAAAAGCGAGCAATAGTTATTCAGCTTAGTATTTTTTTTTTGCGAAAGTTCTCTCACTAAAGGCTTATATTCTCTCACAGCGGTTAATCCCGGCCCAGTCGATGTTGCCACGTGGATACGTTATAACCAACCATAATTTACTCATTTGCTACAACAGACGATTTCAATCGCAAGGAGCGGATGCAGGACGAAAATTAGTTCTCTAATAACCGTGCGCCTGTTCAATGCACAAAGATTGTGTTCGCTAGCTTACACGATTGCGAATATTGTACTGACATGCAAGTGCGTTTGTGATACACTGTTTTTACGATCAAGTAAAAAGAACACAGCGGATATACCTTATACTCGTCTTGGTTTACTACCAAAAGAATATAAGAACAAAGGAACTAGTCTTGGACTCATACATGCAAAACTAATTGATCGCACGGAAACAGCACACGCTCAGATCTCAAATCATCATCATCATCATCATCATAATCATCATAATTATCATCATCCTCATCAGAATCATCATGATTATCATCATCAGCCTGACTACGTCCACTGCTAGACAAAGGCCTCTTCTATGTTCCGCCAGTCAATTCGGTCCTGTGCTTGCTGCTGCCAATTTATACCCGCAAGCTTCTTAATCTTATCTGCCCACCCATCCTTCTGTCTCCCCCTAACCCGCTTGCCTTCTCTAGGAATCCAGTTAGTTACTCTTATTAACCAGTGGTTATCCTGTCTACGTGCTGCATGCCCGGCCCATCTCCATTTCCTCTACTTGATTTAAACTATGATATCTTTAAGCCCGATTTGTTGCCTAATCTGCTCTGCCGTCTTTTTGTCCCTTAAGTTTACACCTACCATTTTCCTTTCCATTGTTCGCTGGGTTGTCCTCAATTTAAGCCGAACCCTCTTTTTAAGTCTCTAGGTTTCTGCTCCGTAGGTAAGTACCGGCAAGATGCAGCTGTTATATACCTTCCTCTTGAGGGATAGTGGCAATCTACCTGTCGTGATTTGAGAGTGCTTGTCAAATGTGCTCCACCCCAATCTTATTCTTCTAGTTACTTCAGTCTCGTGGTTTGGCTCTGCGGTTATTACTTGTCCTGAGTAGACATAGTCTTTTACAACGTGAAGTGCACTATTGCCTATCTCGAAGCGCTGTTCTCTTCTGAGGTTGTTGTACATTACTTATGTTTCTGCAGATTAATTTTAAGACCCACCTTTCTGCTCTCCTAGTCTAGCTCCGTAATCATGAGTTGCAATTTGTCCCCTGAGTTACTCAGCTACTGCCATCGGTGATGTGCAGGTTACTAAGGTACTATCCATTATCTATTATGCCTAACTGTTCCCATTCTAGGCCTCTGAAAATGTCTTGTAAGCCCGTGGTAAATAGCATTGTGGAGGTTGCGTTCCCTGCCTTACACCCTTCTTGATTGGTATTCTGTTGCTTTCTTTATGAAGCACTATGGTAGCAGTTGATCGCCTGTAAATTTTTTTGAGGATGTTTATATATTTTTGGAGATCTCAAGTATCTTTCCACATTTTCATAAAGGAGCACACGGCTATTCCTGCACGAATAGGTCGTGCGCGAGTTGCCGTGCTTTGACATGCACCTCATTGGAACACGTAACTTTTGTCAGCGTACCGGACGTACACCACTCAGCCTCTGGGTTTTCGCATTGCTGTTAGTTTTAAATGAGCACTTTTGCATCCGATGTTTTGTTTCTTTTTGTATTTTAGCATTTATTACACCCCGTTTTTTCTGTTTCACATTCGCTTATACTGATATATATTTCGAGCTTGAGCCTCCAGCATGAGCTTGGGTGGCAAAGAACTTAATGAGAAAATAATCAGGCAGCTTCATGATTTATGAACGCTTCCTGGCCGTTAGCATTAGGCTACTCATGTTACTATAGCAGTGTCCCGTTATTGCTCGCTGGAATTAATAGAAAGGAGACCTTTGACGGTAATATGCTTTGTTAAACATGTGGGGGCAAGTAGCGTCATTTTTCTAAATATAACACGGGCCTCACAAGATTAATTACGGAGACGGGTATTCTTCCGATACACGTTTATTAGCTACTGCGACGTTGTAATTACTTTTCTAGACGACGTTAAAAACATTGTATTTGCTATTTTTAACGATGTTGTTTCTGACGATACAGGCAGCTGCTTGATAACAGCAGCCACAACTTCAAACTCAATGCGATGAAGTTAACAAAATATCAAAAAATAAAGAATAGCTGCAGCTGTGTTCTGAGTACATATGCTCGTAGTGCTCAGCGAACAAAATGAGTTTATAGTGCAATATGAACTAATGAAGATGGCTTGCCTGAGCACCCCCTTAACACATAATACAGGAACGTAACATCGAAATACATACAGCACACATTCGCCGAGTGAAGGCTGTTGCGGTCGCGCTTTTGCGCTTTATTACGGTGAGCAGGAGGGAATATGTTGCGTTGAGTGTTTACAAAAGGCACATTTAGTTGGGCGTACGCAACAATCTACGTACGCAGCCCGATACGTTGCGTACCCTGCAAGTGAAGCGCCCGACAACGCGTTTAGTTTACCGTATCGATCGTACCGACATGCGTTTCGTTCCATTAGACGTATTATATGGGAAATTAAACAGCTTTTGAATACTTTCGAGTACTCGTTAGTGCCATTGTGTGGTAATGGCCGTGATAACGGCCGCTGGCGTCCAAGTCAAACCGAATCATTGGATTCAAGGTTTTACAGACGAATGGTGAATTGTGTGAGTTGGTAAATTCATAATGTAAATGCGCAAAAAAAGAACAACACTTGCCTGCGCTTGCCTGTTTTTTTCTCTTTTCGGTGTTTTTGTCCGTTTTTTGTGCAGTTACACGATGGATGAGGGTTTTACGTCCAGTGCCATTTTGCAGTCTGAGTGCTCTTTCCTTCGAAATCTCGCAACTGTCGTGTAGCTGGCGCTACGTGTTGTTGCGTTTGCGCGAACGAGGCGTTTCTTTTTCTTTTTTTAATATAGTCTCGCATACGTGGAACAGGTACGTCACCTACTGCGCATTCGCACTTCTCTCCCCTACTGCGAACGTAGGCTCGTTACGTACGCCCAACTAAAGGTGTTTAAAAAAGCAAGGCTAGTATACTCTTTCTCAAAGGTTCAACGCACTTCAACTTTAACCAGCGACAAAGACAAGGCGGCAGAGCGGAGGGCTCGAAAAATGGCAGCAGCGCGTGCTCGCCGTCTTGAAATGATGATCAATTGGCAATATTTAAAGAAAATCACTATTTACCGATATATCTCCGGTGCTCCACCCACTCATTATTATTTACTCCATGAATATGCTGTGAATTTTTTTCTTTGAATTGCCATTTAATTGATTGATTGATTGATTTCTGGGGTTTAACGTCCCAAAACCACCATATGACTATGAGAGACGCCGTAGTGGAGGGCTCCGGAAATTTTGACCACCTGGGGTTTTTTAACGTGCACCCAAATCTGAGCACACGCGCCTACAACATTTCCGCCTCTATCGGAAATGCACACACGTCATCTCGCACAAGCCGTCCAAAGGAGGAGCGTGCGTTAAAGACAGGCCCGTGTGCTCAGATTTGGGTGCACGTTAAAGAACCCCAGGTGGCGAAAACTTCCGGAGCCCTCCACTACGGCGTCTCTCATAATACTATGGTGGTTTTGGGATGTTAAACCCCACATATAAATCAATCATGCGCTAAAGACGTCTTGAATTGTTTGTAACTGGTCTATGACGTTACCATTAATTACGACCGAAGTTTCCGCACCTGCTTTCCTGAAAAATCGTGCGTAATGTAACGGATAACACGTGCAAGATATTAACCATACATCTATATCTATTCTGTGAAGAACACACCATTTTTAATTATTGAATAACTTCACAAGCTCCTATGCTCCTAATGCGTAATTGTGCATGAGGCTCCACTTGTGCTCGAGGTATGTTTTGACCACCCTAAGCACAGGCGGCAAGCTATTTCACCGTCCTATATCTCAGCCCCAAAGTTTTACACACACACACACACACACACACACACACACACACACACACACACACACACACACACACACACACACACACACACACACGCACACACGCACACACACACACACACACGCACACACACACACACACACATATATATATATATATATATATATATATATATATATATATATATATATATATATATATATATATATATATATATATATATATATATATATATATATATATATATATATATATATATATACATATATGAACAGTGTCGCTCGGAAAAAGAAGCGCTCTTTCGTGGCGAAAGCCGATTACTGCCGCTCATGCGGCTCAGATGAAGACGACGTGAAACGGCTACCTAGACACGAACGAGATTGGCTCCCGTTGCTGTGTTCACATCTGTACAGACTTTATTTACTGAGCGGAGTCTGGATTGGTGCAGTAGGAGGAATTGCGAGGCAAACCGAGAAGACAGGAGATGCACGATGTGACCGGCTCGTCCACATCAAAGCTGCTGATCTACAGTCGCATTTGCGCTGGCAGCCAGAGCGTGCATTCTTTATGCAAATAATCTGGCTGGTACCGAAACGAGATACTCGGTTGTGTCAAGCTATACACCACGTGAGTCCATCGTCATGAGAATGTGATCATTCTCATGTAAACCCACGTGTTTTGCGTCGCGTTTTGCTGACGGGTTGAAAAAAAATTTTGCGGCGGTTTGCGAATGTGGAAACAGTTGGTAAACGCGCTTTTTCTCTCGCAATATTATATGAGCGGGGTGCGTTCCCATAAAGTTACCATAAACAAGTGGCGGATTCACACAATTTATTCTCCTAAATATTGTCGGTCATGCTGTAATGACGTTTACTAGCAGGGTTACTGATACGTCACTCATCCCAACTGGGTAACGCTCGCATTTTCTTGATAGTTCCAGCACAAGAGCTCTATGCAGATGCGGGAATGCAATCGTATTGAAAAATACAATATTACTCAAATACAAATATCTTGCCGATTGATTCATTTGGTTATTTAAGCAAACAAAGATTTTCAGTGAGATCGTTGGCACGCTCACTGAAAACTGTTTACACATGGTCACATGGTCTAAAAGTTGAGGCTTGCTACCGTTAAACGAGTTGCCGAAAAAAGTTGACAAAACGTTGACGCCTTCAAAAAAGTCATCTCGCTCTCCGACTTATTACTATGACGTAGTTTTATCACCACGCGCAAAGTTTCGAGTTAGACATTTGTGTGCAAGGAAGCCATAATTTGCAACCAACGATCTGCTATCGTCTCACCCAGCTTACAATATCCGCACTTGAAAACTAGAGCAAACACATGCGGGTGTCCATATCCTCATTAGCCATTAGTCAGCACGGTTCGCTGTGGCACATCTGCAGCAAGGCAGTTCTCGTACGTCTGTGGCACCGCTGAGATCGAACCAGCGCTCTGCAAGTCGGCAGGAGAGCACAGCTGACAGTACTTTTTATGGGAAGGATATATATATATAGGCAGGCATGGTGGTTGAGTGGCCGTAGCGTTGCATATAGTCTAGTAGATCCTCCGTGAGCGGTCACAACGTGGTTTATTTCGACGTTTCGGCCTAGAGTCTGGCCTTCATCAGGAATAAAGATACAGTTTGTCTGTGCTCAGCTTTATACAATCTCAAATCAGAGGGCAAGGAAGAGGGAAAAAAGGAAAGAAAAAAAAGAAAAAAAAGAAAAGAAAAAAAAGAAAAATATTACACGGTGGACGCCCCTCGGGTGCCCCCCTTCCACTTTTCCCTCCACTTCCCCCCATCTCTCTCCCCCCTCTCTCCTTCACCTATCTTATGTCAGGGGTCTGTGTATGTTTCCGTTCACTAGCGCATTCCTCCCGATCAGACGGCCCCTCCTGGCACTGGCGGTTCGGTGTGGGGCAAAAAAGAGCTTTTTCAGGAAGTCCTAAGCCTTTAACTACTCGGGGTCCCGTAAATAATTCGTCGTAGAAGGACGGGGGCCGCGTATTGTGGCAGAGGCTGGTCAGCGGGCATTTTAGGAAGTTCTAAGCCTTTAACCACTCCGCGCCCTGTCAACATTTCGTCGTAAAAAATAGGGGTGCCCCGTATTGCGGTAGGCTGTGCAAGCGCGTGCAATGCGAATTCCTGGCCCGCTTCTAAATTACGCGTGTCGTGGGGGCCTCCCGGCTGTGCACAAGGTTGCTGTTGGGCATGTCGTGCATGGCACAATTGTGCCATGCACGACAGCAACCATTAGAACCAATGGAATGTAAATAAGAAGAAAGAAAAGTGGATGAAAAAAATAACCAGCCGTGAGCAGGAATCAAACCTACGACCTTAGAATAACGTGTTCGATGCTCTAACCCTTGTGTTTAACACTTGTGTTAAAACACGGAAAAACCAGCCCTTAGGTATACACTTCTTCCCCTTATTTCATTAAACGAGGGTCTCGTACTGGCAGACTTGGTGTCATTAGGTTGTATACGAGGGACTATTAATCAGCTGCCCGCTCATAATAAGTTAACGTGCTACGTGACGCAAACATGCGCATAAAAGAGTGTTTCCCCACTCATCGCTTGGCTTATAGATGGCGCTGACTGTCACTCCTACTTCTAAATTCACATATAAACTCAAAAAAGTGGATGGAGGGAAGCCCGCTGTGGTAGGTCAGTGGTTAGAGCATCGAACGCGTTATTCTATGGTCGTAGGTTCGATTCCTGCTCACGGCTAGTTATTTTTGCATCCACTTTTCTTTCTTCTTATTTACATTCCATTGGTTCTAATAACTTCCCCTGTACACTACTTGGCATTACTGTCTGTTAGATCTCATTAATATTGTGTTAAAACACGGAAAAACAAAACGAGCCCTTAGGTATACACTTCTTTCCCTTTATATATATATATATATATATATATATATATATATATATATATATATATATATATATATATATATATATATATATATATATATATATATATATATATATATATATATGTGAGAGGGAAAAAAATACAGCATATCCACGGAGTGAATGATGACTAGTGGGGCGAAGCTTCAAATGGTTTTATCGTAAAACCGTGAATCATTCGTCCATCCATTCATACGATTTCAAGCTGCGCTCCGATATTATTTAGGGACATCTTATACTTGCAAACTATGCATTGCGCAAGAGAGCTCGTCACTGTCTTATCTTTCCTTATCTTGACGCTTACTGCCCGGAAGTTTCTTTTTTCTACCAGTTTGATTGATCGCTTCGAAGTTACACGTGCAAGCCGGTTGCTATCGGTGCATATAGGTTTGCGTCAAGGAGACGTGAATATTATATGTGCCAAATCGCTCGCGTGGGATGCGATGCCGGAAGAGTTCTTGAAGGCGCAGTTTTATCTTGAAAAACGATACGAAAAGACTTCCATTTCTGGCCATAAGAAGTTGTGAGACGTTCAGGGCAGAAAGAAAAAATCTAATGTCACCAGACATGAACAACTTTCTTTGGCTCGAGTTGACTTCAATTAGGTAAAAAAATTTTCACTCAGTGAAGACGAGCCAAGAGCATGATGTGGTTGGCTCGTGATAATCTGAATATTCTCACGATTGTTTTTTTTTCTTTTTTTGTCCAAATGCGGCACTCGAGATATGTTTACACGCCTACGTCATGACAGACTACGATCCGCCTGCGAAGGTCAGTTGTCGGGTGTCAAGAGCCACAAATCAATATCGGCCAGAATGCCAACATCCAGTTCCTCTTTTTTGTTCCATTATACTCTAATTTCACCATATGAAAGTAAGCTATTAAGTTAATATTTTCAAGGGTTATAGTGAAAATTATAACATTAAATTGGATATTTAGGATGACAACATGCTGTATTTATCTGTGCATTGATTGGGGAATGAGGTATCGTTCATTCTGTCCGAGTTACATACAACATTCTCTTCCAATTGATTATTATTAATTACAGCGTTTGCTCGATAAAACATAACGATTGGACCTCCTGCTCAGTCAGCTAGCCAGTTCATTTCATCATAACTGCACCATGTAAATTAGTCATGCTCCAGAGCCGAGGATTTCGAATACAGCACTTTGATATATAGAGTCAGTAATGTTTTCTACTGCTGCTAACTAGTAGGTAATGCTGTAGAACCCGCTGGAAGTCTATTAGTAAAAATATAAAACAGATGTTACTAGGAAAGTTTTTAGTGAGACATTCTCCCATATCCCACTGCTGTGGTGAAGCCGACACTTGGTGGAGGAGGGGCTGTGGGGAGGGTTCAACGCGTGTGCAACATTCGTGCCTGTGTGCATGTATATACAGAAGGCAATGTATAAATTTCCAGGGGATTTGCATTCCCGAATATAACGCACCCCCTCCCCTACCCCCAAACCTCACCTCCAGCTACACCAAGACATTATGAGATGTTGGGTTGTTGCTGTTAACACATAATATTGGGGTGTTTGTATAGAAAGGACATTATTATAAAACATACAAATAAAGCTGATAATGAATGAAATGCAAAAATGAGGGAAAGTGCTGCCAGCTTTAGAAAAGTAGGAGAAAAGAAAGATGAAATTGAGGTTCTTCTCTCCTCTGCTTAACTTATATTTCTCTTTCGCTTCCTCGGTTACAATAAACACGAGCACTAAAAATTCAAATTCCTTGGGTTGTAGGTAAAATAACGGAAAATACCGGTCAAAAAACGATGAAGAAGAGTGCACATGCGCAAAGAATGAGAAATCACAGTAGAAAAAAAAAGAACAAGGCAAACAGAAAAAAAATAACGCAAACGCTCAACTGATGTCGGTCTTATTCGTTCTTGAATCCTCGCGTAGCCTGCAAATTCTTCGTTCGCTATTTGAGTGGCTGTGAAACCGAACCAGCCGATTCCCTCGAATGATTTCAAGCAGCCTTAAGCATATATCAACGATAGCTACGAACATAACAGGTCCTAAGCAAAGCAGAGCTTCATACCCTAAACAGCCTTCGAACAGACTGCATGGTGGCTCAGAGAGCCAACGGAAGCACAAGCCATAGCCGTTCGGAGAGCCGTGATGCGCAGGAGCAAGCTGTAGAGCTCTCGGAACGCATCCAGAGTGGTTTCATAAAGAATTCCTCTATTAAATTTTGTGTTTATAAGTTCCACTTGCCGCCTACCATTCCTTATTACGACCGGCGAGAATGAAATCACAGCGAAAGTAATAAAGCGACACTTGTTTATCTAACCGAACAAAACTGCTCAATGTTTTATTGGTGCAGCTGTAGACAAACTACTCCTTGCCTTTTACTTATTTTTTTGTGTGCATCGTACAGGATTCTCCTTCTCCCAGTTCGCTCGAGTTAATGATAAGAAAGAGAGAGAGAGAGAGAGAGAGAGAGAAAGGAAAGGCCGGGAGGTTAACCAGATATTGGCATCTGGTTTGCTACCCAGCGCTGGGGGCGGGGAAGTAGGGGCAAGAAAGAGGGAGTTAATGATAAACAGACCATGCAGCCCGTTGGCGTCTTGACGAAGCCGATATAAAGTGAATTTTGTTGTTGCATACGTGACGGAAGGCAATAAAATGCTAATCGGTTTATAGCGAAGTTCTCTTTCCGTCACAATGGTCTCCAGGTTTTGTTTACGGAGCATGCGATCGAGACAGCTTGGTGTGGCACGTGTGTAAGTGAAAGGTTAAGGGTAATTTTGTATGTATGCTGGTTCGAGACCTGGATATTCTTTGGAAGGCAGCGTTGACTTATCGCATACGCCCTATTTTGTGGCCCTCCGCCCGGCTGCTTCAGACTCCTTCGAGATGATGGCGAAAGGTTCGGTATATACGTCAGCCTGTTTCTGCACCACCAAACGCCACGCGTGTGGTCCGTATTCGCAGGTGAACAGGAACGAAAAGAAACCTTAGAGCAGCGTGCCCGCAGAGAAGACTGAAATTGAGCAATCCTTCCGACAATGCTGGATAACCTCTCCTGACGTCATCACATTCACATGATTGTCTGTATTGTATCATCTACCTGCCCTCCCCACTTCTCTGTTTATGTGATTCCTCAAGAGAGAAGAAGAAAAAAGTGAGCCCCGTAACTGTCTGCATCAGAGTGCGACACCTCAACAGTAGCTAACAAGGAATTGGGGGGGGGGGGATTGAAAGGATAGGAATAAAATGTAAAGAGATAGAGAGAGGAAGGAGAGAGCGAGGCGCAGGGACAGCGAACGACAAAAAACGACGGAAGTAAAGAGGAGATAGTAAAAATGGACACAGTCGCAGCTAACCGAGGACGGGGATCTACTCGCCGAGATCTCTTGCAGGCGTCCAGAGATGGCGTAGGGCGAGCCCAGTCGGCCAGAGCAGCCCTGTCGTCGGAGATCGCGAGGGCACAACCAGTCGGCACGGAATCCAATGAGCGGGTCCACTTCTCTGTTTAAAGAACATGCATGTTATGCGCATAAGCGTTCGCAGTCTACCCCATCAGGGGGATTGGGGGGATGGTTTTTCGTAGCGCCTCCCCCCCCCCCCCCCTTGTAAAGTTAATCTATGGGGCAGGCTTTGTGATCCCCGATCCCGTTATGTGACTCGGAGGCACCGCTGCTTCCTGCCTCCCACTTCTTGTGGACACCTGTGGTAATGACCGACTCGTGAAACTGAGGCGTTCGAAAAACATGTGCCTTACTTTAGACTGGAAGATTTCTTGGCTATAGAATAAATGAACCATGGTATGGCATACGTTTAGGTTGCGATTCGTTGTTAAGCAGCAAGAAAATAAACAATGAACTGAGTCTTCATCCGTCAGTTATTCCCTCCCGTCTACCTTTCCACCCATTCTTTGCATATATTTTTGCGCTACTTAAAACGATATCCTCATCATCAACGAAGACCCCTAAGGTCTCCGTAGATAAACAAAATAAACCAGAGTCCCACCCCCTCACCCTTTTTTTGTTGGTGCTTTCAACCATTGGCCAGCTGCCTTCGATAGCGATATGCCTAAGATGAGGACACGATGAAAATTTCTGTTATCAACTGCGATTGTGTCTTACAATTTTTTCGGAAATATGCGCACCTGAGTCTCAACGTCCTCTTAAAAAAACGCAGAATCCAGTGTCATAAAACTTTTTTTTTTGCATTTAAAGCCTTTCGGAACTTTTTTATAGATACCCAACTCCAATTTTCATGTAAACTTTTCTTTCAAATACTTTCGCTTATACTCACCCGCGTCTCTCCAAAGCGTGTTTCTTTCTCTTTCTATGTATAAATATACAGCACATCCAGCAATATTCCTCGCCAGTATGAAAATAAATATTATTCTGGTGGCCACAGCCGGTGTGATTACGTGGTTTAGAATGGGTGAAGTCTTAAGAGTTTTAAATCTGGTCGTGGCGGGATCTGGTGGACGCTTGATGACGCGCTTGAAAACACTTCATGTTCTCAGAAAAAATGTGAAAAAACGCATGAGTTTACGAATTAAACGTCAGGTGACGCGAAAGTACCTTGAGGTTGCATTATTAGTTGTTACAAATTGCCGAAACCTTTGCCGAACGTCTTTCTCCACTTGTCATAGCAAATGAAATTTTAGACAAAGATTACCTACGATGCACCAGCTCGCCCAACGAGAAGTTCTAAAAAAAAGATTACATCTGGTTCACTATAAACAGCAAATGCATACATAGATATTAAATTGATTGATTTGTGGGGTTTAACGTCCCAAAATCACTATTTAATTATGAGAGATGCCGTAGTGGAGGGCTCCGGAAATTTTGACCGCCTAGGGTTCTTTAACGTGCACCCAAATCTGAGTACACGGGCCTACAACATTTCCGCCTCCATCGAAAATGCATAAATATTTAATAAGCCATTTAAATTAGACGCACAAATGTGCATTCTTCTCAGAGGTCCTACCACCTGCATTTCACATTTCACTCCACCACCGACCGAGAACCCCTTTACCCAACCTTGTCCGATTATTTTTCATGGTAAAGGTGACACTTGCCCGCAGTGCCCGACACATTCCCGCAATTTCGGGGCTCGCGCAAGCCGTAAAACTTTTTCCGTCGTCCAATAATGGCCTCGAACGCTTCATACCTCTCCGGTATACTCCTCCACCCACGTAGTCTAATACACGCGTTGAAGTTTTGAAGGCTGCTCTTCGAGCGTGACGACTAGTCCCGAGTTGGCGATGACTGGTGGCGAATCCTTCGAGCGTGGAGAAATTTTAATATGTGGCGCTGCGGCCTCTCTTGAACTGAAGGTGCAAGCTGTGCATGGGAGATACACGTGCGAGTTGTGCTCGTTGTAAGTTGTACCTGAGTGCCGTTCACACTCCTCGCTTCGTACGCTATACCTATGCAATACCTGCGCTCATGCAGCGTAACTTGGTTACAGTTATAGTACTTGTTGGTGTTTACCTTCCCAAAGTCACGTTGTGATTATGAAAGGTGCCGTACTTTAGGGCTCCTGAAATTTCGACCACCTAGGCAACTTAGGTCCAGGGAGGGCCCGCCCAAAAGACATAACCGCGGTGCCCGATGAGCTACGACACTTAAGAAATACTCCTGATCATGCGCTCGCCAATGTTCTCTGAGGGAGGGGTCACCAGCCGTCGAGCTCGTGATGTCAGTGGGGAGTGAAAACCCATTGGTGCAGGCCTGTACGAGCATCCGCCTTTGAGGAGAAAGTGCCACGGGCTGTTCAAGTTGTGTCAACTCTCAGTCTCTTTAACGTGCACCTACATATAGGCGCACAGGCCTCAAACATTTCCGCCTCTACCAGAAGAGTGGCCACAGCGGCTGGGATTTGATTCCGCAACCTTCTGATCAACATTCGAACAGTATAACCTCTAGACCACCGTGGCGGGTAACCAATGAGCGTATTTAATGATGGAATATTATCGTACACTGTACAATCGAGTAATGCAGACATGCACTGACATGTAGAAAGAGACAAGACTTCAATGAACGCGATAGTTATAGCGTGAGACCAGAGCGACGATAAAGAGGCAAGATGGACACGTCGTCGCTCTGTTCTCGCGCTATAACTATCGTCATGTCATATCAACTAGCCCAAACTATCACACTTCAGTGAAGGGTTGAGGTAATAATTAATTAAAAGCATGTAGCACAGAGGTTGATCATGAATACGGTTGTTCCGTTTACCTAAGGGTTATTAACGCGACAACGTTAAAAAGCTCGTTTCGCCGAAATTATGGCGTTGGAGTCAGCGGTTGTGAGCGAAAAACCCTAATATGCGTGACTGAAATTGAGAACGATGCAAATAAAATAAATAATAAAATCCTGGGTCAGATTGGGGATCGAACAAGGGTCGTTTGGGTCCGAGTGACGATCGAACCCTGGTCATTTTCATGGTAAGCGGATGTTCTACTAAATGGTCATGCGTCTGCTTGTGAATACAATAAAAAGAACTTCAACTGCTTGGAAATGCAGAATTAGTAGCTTTCATCCTTTACAAACACACGTATCCTGTATACATGCTTCACAAAGCAACACGAAATATTGCATTTATATTACGTGTTACAATTAAGCGCCCATTGCCAGCGGGCGTCTTAATATGTGATTATCATAATGACTTCATAGTTTAAAGGCAGCAGCCCACTGCAAAAGGCACACACGTTACTGCACCGTTAAGGCTACGTAGTTGGTTCATAAGAAGTTAGAAAAGATTTCATACTCTCACCCCCGTATTCAGAAAGGCTACTTGACTTGAACTTGACTTGCCACCTACTTCAACGGAGCACAAACGCATATCGAACGCACTGTCTTTAAGTAGTGCCAAGGCAGCACAAACGCACAGACGCGTTTCAAACACGCTGCATCGAAGGCGGTTTCAAGTCAAGTTCGAGTCAAGAAGCATTTCGGAATACGGGGGTTAGTTACCCTGTATTCAGAGCAAATTATGCCTCTCTTACAAAGCGTGGCAGCTCCGTCTGTACTAAAATTTATAGGGTATGAATGACGCACAAGAAACGAAAGGTGACACTGAACGACCGGTTCAGCGTACTATGATTGCTACTTTCAGTGTATACAACCTCACCGCGCATATATTCGTCCAATTACTAAATTTTATTACCCCTGATCAAACTGGCATACCGCATTGAGACTAAAGCCACGTGTAAGACGCCGTGAGTGGCACTGACTGCGCGTGACATATGAGGTCATCGTACCCATTCCTTCTGGTTTCTCGTACATACTTCCTCGAGTAAGCTCATGTATGGCTTGCAACTTTGTGTAGACTAGCATGCCTTGTCGCAGTAGATGTGTGCGCACCGAGAAATAGTTCGGGGTCGTTATAGGCATCGTTACGTAAGCTTTTTCGTTGTTTTAGAATGAGTAACACATGACGAGGCTTTGTAGATTGAATATATCAATAACTTAGATGGACGCTAATGTGGCGTTTAATTCAAATGCAAGTTTTGTTGTCTTTATTTTGAGTTTTACGTCTGCCATTCGCCCCACGCAGCAAGCGTGGCCCGCACGTGCAATCGCAATCGCGATGGTTTACTATGTATAACATAGTGTACTAGAATAACAACGAAAAGTTGATGGCCAGACTTCTCGCTTAAATTCGTCCACGTTAAACGCTGTTATAGTGAACTTCTATTTCACTGTAACGCTACATACGAAACCTAGTATAGTTCAACCCCCCTAGCCGTCGCTGTTTCCCAGAAGTCGTGATATTCTGAAGACGAGGTGTCGCTTGCGAGACGTCGGTATCGAGAGACCTGTCTCATTTCGAATAAAAAGGGAGGAAAGAAGCACAAAATCAAGAGTTGCAACTCGAGAGAGCGACAGCTAATTTGATATACGAGAATACCGAAAATGATGGGGCGCGGAACGGTGTCGACATTAAACGTGAAAAAAAAAAGTACGACGAGGGTGGCAGCGGCCGGTGACGGCGCTTTCAAAACGTGGTGAAGTGTCACAAGTCACGGGCACTCAGGCACGCATGCAAACAAATACAGTGGCAGACAATACGGATATAAACCAACCTTGCGTTGGACGTGCGGTTTTTTCTCATCTGTCCGTATACAGTTTTCCGGTTACTATACACTTCTGTCAAGTATATAGTATTTCTATAAAGGTGTCCATGACACTGAAAAGTGGGTTAAGTGTTTGATCGACCCAATAAAACCTGCATTTATACCAAAAAAAGAGAAACCGAAAAGAGAAAAAAAACACACAAAAATGTATACTTAGCTTTTAGTTCTGCTTTGTTCTCGATCGAATTCGGCAGCGGAGTTAAATCTTTAGCGTCGGTATTATTCAGTATAACACTCGACAGTGTTAACTGCCTGCTTGATAGCTCGTTGTTTTCGTACGCCACCCTCATTACAAAGCTTTTATAATACCAACCTAGTTATTTATGTGCATATGAACTAGTGGTAACAGTAAACTCAAATTGAAATTCAATTTGATTCTTGACTTGAAACCACACAGCTATTAATATTCAAGTTCAGTGGAACCACACAGCTATTAATGTTCAAGCTATTAAAATATGAAGTTCAGTGGTTTCCACCACGTGAAGGACTTTACAAGCTATCAGTAAATGCTCTATTCGCCATGTTTCGGAAATCTCATAATGTTGGCGCCGCAGACAAAGGTGAATTCACATTCATATGAATGAGGAATCGAGCACAGTTTGTCACATAGCAGGAGCTTCTCTAGATTGGCAGGCATGAAGAGAATAAATGTGGAGGGGGGGGGGGCACAGAGACATTAAACAACTCGTGTCTGACCTTTTACCTCTGGGATTTCAGGTTTGAATGACGTCTGTAGAGCAGTAGGTTCTGTGCAGAAATACGCGCGGAAGCATTTCGACATGGTAACTTCGTATATGGGAGACACATATGTCACAAAATTCGTGAATATTCTCGCGAAGAAAAAGAATAACAACTGCCCTATATGAAACAAAATCAGTATCGCACTGCCATCTCCGTCGCCCCACTTGTTTTGATGCGAAATGAAAACGGGGCCGTCTCCGCAGCAGGTCGAAGTGATTGAACAGAGTTGACATATAGGAGGACCAAGGCAAAGCAGGATTGTCTATAAACGGTAAGTACTCTTCCGAACTTCATCAGATGAAATCGAGGCGTCACCGAGTCCGAAATTTTGACTGTCTGTACGGCATAAAGTGAACATCAAGCACCCATTCGGCTCGGTGATGCAGTACGCAGAGAACGAGATTTCCAGACTGTCACCCAAGCAGCAGTATATACATTCCCGGCATGGGTCCAAGAGAAGCTCGTATCCATAACGACTGGAGGAAGTATAAAAAAGGTGACGACTATCTGCGACAGATGGCGGGTCATCGGCTACGATCCCTTCCCTCTGCGATCATGTGTCGAAAACGCACTCTGTGTCACCCAGTTGAGACAATCGCATTCTTCATCTCAAGAGAAACGTCGAGAGCATGAGGGGAAAGAAACTTAAAGAAAGCTTTCGAATGTGGAGCAGGAGGGCACGAGGAAAAAAAAAGACTTTCAATGAGCAGCCGTGGAGATGATACGCGATGGAGTCCAAGCGATGGATTTTGAGGTTGTTGTGGCCTAAATATCCCATTAGTTACAGGAAAGTACAACCCTCCTGCCATGATATGAATAAAATCTCAAAATTCAAAACTTTTCGAGGCCAATTCGGTCTCTGTTTTTTTTTCAGCTAAAACTGACTCTACTGAACTGCATCAGGTTGCTCATTTTTTCGCTGCTCTTTCCTCTCTAAGTCAAATTTTGTTTGTCTTGTTTATTCAGGAAGTCGGATACATTTCAGTCGAAGCTGTTTACGATATTCCAATATCAATCTCAGCAGGTGGCCCCTTTGCTATCCCGATAACACAACAAGGATCGTAACAAAAGTCAGCTTAGGAGAGGCGATTTGTTACTTTCTTAAGTGGCAATGATGGTAAGGCTAATGAGAGCATGCTTGAAAATATCTCACGAACCCCTAGTCAAACTATATTATTCAAATAAAATAAAATTTAAAAACTAAATGCTTTAGCGCATTCAAAAGGGCGCGCAATCTCAAAACATCATTCTGAAAAACGAATTCTGAAACTTGTCTCTGATCGCGGAACCTTCGTGATTTACTAACCTCATCTAAAACCACGTGTTCACATCATGAAGGCTGTCATCCCTGCAACAAACCACGTTGCAAAGTGTGCGCGCACATCACGACATCTAAAACAGCTTTAAGTACATCGTCCAGCTTTTCTTTAAAGATAAATGGGAACTACACATGCGATAGTATCAATGTCATCTATCTTCTCGAGTGTTCAACATGCAAAGCTGAGTGCATAGGTCAAACAGAGACAAGTTTCAGAATTCGTTTTAATAATCACCATGCACACGCCGTAAGCCTCCCTAATCTACCGCTGTCGAAGCACATCAGTATGCCTGGCCATGGTTACGACAAAATTAGGGCCACTATTATTCTGTCCGGTTTCAAGACAAATCACGATAGGGAAGTGAGGGAATCCTTCTTGATCCACAAATTTAACACCATTCGTTCAGGTATCAATGAAAATGTAGCAAAGCGCACCTGCCTCGCACTATAACAACACGACTTCTTAGATTAGTAAAATATTTTAGTGTATATTAAAATGTATATTAGTCAACCGTGGTTTCTTTACTTCAGAGCTCTTTCACATGTCCTGCCAAGCATACTGTGCCCCACGTGTTGATGCGCAAGGAAATTTGAAACTTGTATATTCATGCACCCGTCGAATGTCAGTCATGTGAACACAAGGTTCTGACAGATTACCATTTTTTTCACTTTGATTGTCCTAGCTGCTGTACCGAGAGTTCTTAACGTGAGCCTATAAAAGCGGCTGCATTGTATCGCACCTACTTACTCTGACGAAGGTCGTGCCACAGCCGAAACGTTAGTAAATACAATTTCCTTTTCAAATGTGCTATCTGCAAGTTCATTCAATATAGAAAATACCCGGACCTGTCGTGCCTTCCCTTTATATATATATATATATATATATATATATATATATATATATATATATATATATATATATATATATATATATATATATATATATATATATATATATATATATATATATATATATATATATATATATATATAACATTACTGAGACTTGACAGACCACAATACCAAGGAAAATATAGGGGAAGCTATTAGCTGTGAAGAAAGAAAAGTGGGTTACAAGATAACTTGCCGTGGGCGGGAACCTAACCTGTGACCATCGAATAACGCGTTGGATGCCTTTCAACTGAGCTACCATGGCGGCTATCCCCAAGCCACTCTATGGGGCACACATGTTAATTAAACGTGGGAGTGTCAGTCAGCGCCCCCAGTAGCCATGGTGGCGAGTGAGGCACACTCTTTATAAGTCTGTTTCTGCCCACGGCAAGTTGTATTTTAACCCACTTTTTTCCATCACAGCTACGTTGCAATAAGGTCTAATAACTTCCCCTATACTTTCCTTGGCATTTTTGTAAGTTAGGACCCATGAAGTCATTCTCAGCGCATTAGAAGGAGTGGGACTCGGTTGCAAGATATATATGTGGGTTCAGAGCTACCTACAGAATAGATCATTTACGTGCAGACAGAGAATGGTCCGACACCCGAGTATTACTGTAGCCAAAGAGTCCCGCAAGGCGGAGTGCTAAGCCCGACGCTGTTCAACCTAGCACTCATTGGACTAGTTGGCAAGCAACCAAGCAATGTACGACTTTCCATTTATGCTGATGACATCTGTGTGTGGACATCAGGTGTGACTCGACTTCAACTTCGCGCTCGACTTCAGAAGGCAGCATCAGTGACATCGCACCACCTACGCAAACAAGGGCTCGAAATAGCAAGTGGGAAGTGTGCAGTCGTGGCTTTCATCAGAAAACCAATGTCCACTTACGGCATATCAATTAACGGGCAGTTGGTGTCATGCAGCCGGAGTCACAGGTTCTTGGGAGTCATAATCGACCGAAACCTGCCTTGGACCCCACACGTAAACTACGTGAAAAAGCGGCTGACCACCATTTGTCACTTGTTCAGGTTTCTTGCCGGGAAAAGTTGGGGAATGTCTGTCGAGTCTATGTTACAGCTGTACAAAGTATTATTTATTGGATTCCTGCGGTACAGCCTACGTGTTATATCTAACACGTGCAAAACGAACCTGCGCACAATCCAAAATATTCAAGCCCAGGCGCTTCGGACATGCCTTGGTTTACCCCGCTGCGCATCGACAGCTGAAACAATTGTCATTGCGCAGGACTAATCGATCATGACGCACATCACCATTGAAACGATGCGTACGTACCTCAGACAACATGCAAGGAATCCTTTGCACCACTTGACAACCCTCGCTACAGAGAGGCCCCGCACGAAATTTAGTGAAATTGTCTGTACACACCGTGCGTCGTTTACGTAAAGTTTTACGCCTGCTGAGAAACTGATGTATCCTCTGTGGTGCCTGACACTTCCGCAAGTACGTATTTCGATTCGAGGAACATAGAAAAAATCGAATTTGCTTTCGTCAGCATTAAAACAATTGAGCTTGCACCTCATGCACGAAATTTACAATAACCACGTGCACATACACACCGATGGTTCAACCACAGCAACTGGTTCTGGTGGTGTGGTGGTGATTCCAGCTAGAGGAATCACTCTGCGAAGCAGGCGGTCGCACGTCACTACGTCTACGGTGGCAGAACTTGCGGCTTTGCGTGGTGCTCTAGAGTACATCAAATATCAGAGACCGAGTAAATGGGCCGTGTTTTCTGACTCGAAATCGGCCCTACAGAGCATGCAGTCAGTCCTTCGACGAGGTTGCCATGAACAGTTAACTTACGAGGTTGTCAAGCTTCTTCCCCACGTCACAGAAACAGGCCACGAGGTCAAGTTTCAGTGGCTTCGTGGCCATTGTGGGATCAGTGGCAATGATTCCGCAGACAACGCGGCTCACACATCGCACAAAGAAGGGCACATCCTTCCGATTGCTTTGTCAAGGTCTGACGCTGCAAAGCAACTTCGTCACCTGGCACGTAGTCTGTCTGCTGGAGTGGAACACCCCAAACATAAGACATACGAGACTCTACCAAGTAAACCCTCGACTGGAACATCGACCTCCATCCGGACATCGTCGACGTGAATATTCGCTTCTTTGTCGCCTTTGGTTGGGGGTTGCCTTCACAAAAGCATATACAACACTCATCAGATTGACCGACAATGCGGAATGCGACGTCTGCTGCACCAAAGAAGACATCGACCATCTGATATGCCATTGCCCTCGATTTCCCTCTGAAAGACAGAAGCTTTCGGACGCAATGCGACAATTGGACGATCGGCCACTCTCTATGCAGATCCTACCGGAACACCATCCTCGCCTTTCGTCGGCTCAAAAAGCAGTCAAAGCTGTCTTGTGCTTTTCGAGGACCACAGGCCTACGTGACCACCTTTAACTTTTGTGTAGTGCCATCGATGCATACGCGTCAGCCCATTGACTGGCAATCCTTTTTTTCTCTCTTTCTCTTCTCTTTGCTCTCTCTCTCATCTTTATGCCCTCTTCCCATTCCCCCAGTGTAGGGTAGCAAACCGGGCATGTGCCTGGTTAACCTCCCTGTTTTCTCTCTCGTTGTTCATCTCCTCCCCCCCTTCCTTGTATGTTAGGTCTCAATAATGTGTTGTAAAACACGGAAAAACGAGCTCTTAAGTATACAATCCTTTCCTCAGTTCTTTAACGAGGGTCTTGTACTGGCAGAATTGGTGCCTTTAGGTTGTATACGAGGGATTATTGGTCAGCTGCCAGCTCGTAATAAGTTCAGGTGCTACGTGACGCCAAACAGGCTTATAAAGACTGTTCCACACTCTTTATAAGCTTCAAAGACTTATAAGGGGCCCGTGTCACCGGTGTAAATGTTTGCTCTGTTCTCTTTCTTTCTTTCTTTCTTTCTTTCTTTCTTTCTTTCTTTCTTTCTTTCTTTCTTTCTTTCTTTCTTTCTCTCTTTCTTTCTTTCTTTCTTTCTTTTCCGTGGAGTGCGCGTACATGCGCATCGTGTTTACAAAAGGCACACTGAACTTCCTCGTTGATTGAGCACCAGCATATCGTTGCGTTCACCCGGACCTTGACAAACCGCTTGCTACTAACATATTTCAATGGTTCGCCTCTTCGTTCACGGCATATGGCAAATGTTCGCATTTCTACGCCGTCGTCTGTATCGAAAAGGTACAACACCATCTACGTCACCCTCTCCCCATTTTTTCTCTGCGTGTAACATGACTCTCGAGGGCAGCACTCATCCTAATCTTTTCAGAATATGGCCTCCCATTCCTTCCCCCCTCGCCACTAGTTTATCGGAACAGTCGTAATAGAGTCGAGATGCTAAGCATGACTAACGTTTACAACTCCCATAAAAATGGTTTTAGCGCCGTATTGCCAATCCCATAGCCAAGAGCAGCTTTTGCAGGCGCACCCTGGTTATGGTGAGACTAGAAGAAGGAAGAAGAAGGAGATGTGAAGGTGGGAGAAAGGGTTAAGAACAAGATCAAATTATACGCCGACACAAGGTTTTGTTGCTCCTTTGTTGTAGTCGATGCCAGGGTTCATGGCCCGTTGGGTTTCGGAGAAAGAAAAATAACACGCCCCGAAGCGAACGAACCCGCGGTTGCCTTTGGAATGGAGATTAGATGCCAAGGTGCAATAAAACACAAAATTGGAAATCCAAAATAAGGAAAAGAAGAGTGTACGGCTTGGTATCAAAAGGGGTGGTAGCAGAGTTTCAAGAATCAATTTTTTTTTTCATTTGTACCTCGTAGCCACGTCTGTGGCCTTATAAGTCTACACAGAAGGGGGAAGAGATCAGGGAAAAGAAAGGGGTGCAGCACATTCTACGTCTATACCGCAAGAAATATGTGGGTCAGTCAACGACATCTCAGAGTCATTATAAGACTTGTTTTGGCTCGCACCGAAAGCGTGGCTAGGGATAATTGCGCACCTCCGCTTCGTGGCGCGTTCGCACACGCGCCGACAGCGACGCTGTGTAGCAGCATCTCTCGGCCACAAGAAATCAACCGGAAATTGGTGTTTCGAGAGAGATTTCAGCGGTGCTTATCTCTGCGCAATGTGATGATGAATGTTGTTATACCACAGCGACCGCTATACCGCGTTCTATAGCGGCATTGTTTTGCTCCGAAGTGGAAGCTTTTAATAGGCACGCGACGCGTATTACTTAAAACCACTGATATCAGCCTTTTTCACACTCGCTCTTCCAAATCTTCTCGAATCTTTCGTCGCGGAGTCTGCAGTTAGCGTAAGCACTTAACCCGAATTCTTCTTTCTTTTTAAGTTCCAATGGCTGCCTTTTGTCATAACAAGCATAGATAAAAACTACATAAATAAACAAGTTACAGTCATGCATAAAGTTTAGCAAAGACGGGTAGAAAGGTCCTCTTATCCACTCTTGTAAGTCCGGAGGGTGACGGGAACGGTGACCCGTTGTTCTGAGAAGACGAAGGTGCGCCTGCTGTAGGCCCGGGCACGACCAGAGCAAGTGTGTCCCGTTCCCGGCAACTAATCCTCAACCGCGGTGATGAAGTTCTTGTGTGAAGAGCGCTACGCGCCCGATAAGCCACCGGCATTACATGTCAGTGCGCCGTGTAAGTCAGCTCGTAGAGCTTCTTCTCAATTAACTCTTTTCTCTCTCTCCTCTTACTGCTTAGTTGACTTTGCCACTGTGGTGACAACGCTCACAGCTTGCGATTACAGTTAGAGGAAAATAATAATGTAGTTCCGAGCAGGCTACAGGATGCGCGAATATCACTGACATAATATCGCAGTGAGTTGTCTGCAGACGTAGATTTTTTTTCATGGCTAACACAACTAGCTGTCGAGAGAATAATACACGAAAAGAGTGAGATGAACTTGTACCATCTGAAAAGAGAGACAAGAGGAGTACGGTGGCGGCGGCAGGAGCAGGAGTAAACATATGAACAAACAAACAAACAAACAAACAAACAAACAAACGAACAAACAAACAAAAACAATTAATCAAAGAAACAAAACTACAAGCAAGCAACCATATAAATAAATAAATAAATAAATAAATAAATAAATAAATAAATAAATAAATAAATATTTGACATCGGCATGTCTACGCCTATTGAAATTTCAAACTTTCAGTGCGAAATTAGACAAGTGATGTTGTGCTAGTGAATAACTCCGCGATATCGCAATGTTGCCTTCAACAAAACAAGCTGCAGTGTTTCCTGCTCCATGCTTGAAAAACAGCTTGATCAAGAAAAGAGAGAGGGTAGGACACCACGCAGAGTCAAGGCTGAGGCGAAAGTTATAACTCAAGTTCTTGCGGTGCAGAATGAAACACTGTGAGAACAACACGTCTTAAACACCTATTTCATTCAGCCCTCTGTATACTATCATCTCGTGTTTGTGTATCAACTAAAACAGCAAGAAAACCTTTCAGGCCGTTTGTTTCTGTATTTTCTTGTTCATATCTTTTAGCCGTCTTAGTGCTTTGTTTGTGGGTGTGATGTGCGCAAGTACTTAGGTAGACAGCGGCACTTGAAACTCTTTGAGAGCGTGTTGAGTTAGTCGGCTGTGATTTAGGCACCGCTCTTTCATACGTTGCAGGCTAACCACTGAACGAAGGAAAAATCATGTATTATTGCATATTACGTCTTCTGCACTACTTGACTCCTTCACAATACTCACAGCTATGTAACCTGTAATTGTAGATAATCGTCAAAGCATCGCTTTCGCTGAGTGTGTTGTCGTACGAAGAAACACCTTTTTCCGTAAGCGAGGCAAAAAAAAAAACATCTTGGTTATTCGCCTGGCTAGCTGATGCAAAGTGACCTTAATTAAATGATCTAAAAGAAAGAGCAACAGCAAGCGCTGCGAGATAAATCATATTCTTAGCGTGATAGTTGGTCTGGTTACTGCTCTCCGCGTGAGATGGCGCCTTTTTTTTTTTCAGAAATAACTGAACGCCTATAGATTACCCGGTGTAGACGCCACTTGCAGACACGTGCGCATGAGTAAGTGAGTGAATAAACTTTTAAAGACTCCAGCAAAACGCAATTAAACACACACCTTGCTAATTCTACGACGGGATCAGCACTATAGCATGCCGGCGCGATCACGGCACGAATCCAATCGTTTCCATTCCACCTGATGCGAACGTGAACTTGCGTAGGAAGCGTGCGCGGCGTTCTCCATTTGAGTGAAGAGAGAGGGGGGCAAGCGCTTCAACACATCAACCTCCCCCCTCCCCCTGCGATCCGCTTTGTTTTCTATCGGTCTAGCCGATGACGTGCTGTTTACAACGGCCCGGCTTGGTGGCCAGTTTTCCGGAAAAGGGCGCTGGAGCAAATACTTCTCAGGGTGGTTTGACCGCAATCACCGCCAATGAACGCGCTTGATCATGAAGGAAGAAAGGGATGAAGTAGAAGAAGAAAATGCAAGAAAGTCACCCAGAGGCGCGTACGGTTTGGTATCGTACTCTGGGGGAGGGAGGGGATGAAGAGACGAAAAGATAGAGGAATAGAAAGAACCCAAAAGTACACCTGAGATTAAAATGAGCCTCTGCGTTTGGCAGTCATGGACGCATAATAGACAGTTATAGTTTACCGTTGGCGTGATAGTGGAAGTTAAGGAAATGACGTTACCGTGCAGCAAATGTTCGTTGCGGACAGTTTAGCGAAATATCGTTTACGTGCCCTAGCTCGGATGGTGGCGCCACCTATCAGATGTTTGAAAAGTAAGAATAGTGAAAAGAAAAAGAAAACGAGAATGTCGGCCCGTGTGACCACGCGAAGCATTGTTACTAGTTGATTTTAGTAATAATAAAAGTAAATAAACATGAACCACACACAAAAAGCGAAAAATTTTACCTTGTAGATTTGTTGACACAGATCTTCCAGTTAGGCCTAGACACGTTCAGAATGGGAAGCTATCTCAAAAACTACGCCAACCTATCCGTAATACTCGATTGTCGATGCTAATTGAAAGCAAGTGAAGCCACTTTGAACAGTCGTTTGCTACGAAAAGTGAATATTTCAACAACTACGCCTAAATAACTTCGTAGCGGGCGTCCCAGAGCGCCGACATATTTACGTACACTACGTACACCTACGCTACCACGGTAACGATAAATCTGAAAAATACCGCGCGTACGGTAAGCGGTACGGGTAACGCACGTATCTGTGCATGAGCACTTCGATTCCGGTATCACGGCATCCCGGTAAGCCTGGTATACTCTAACTGTCTAATATCAGGCATACCCATTTCACTGTAGATCATGCAGCTATGGTCCCAACGAAAAGTTTGCAAGCACTGGACATAGAACATTCAGTACCTGGTTAGGTACTCCGCGTACGGTAATTTCATCGTGTCGACAAACACGTGAAGTGTTCTTAACAGTGATCGAAGCACTACGATGATTTACACCCCTTCTGGTAACTTGTGACTCAAGATTCAATGTTCACACTTGCCGATCTGCACAGTGAGTATGCAACCTCGGCAACGGAAGCCAAGCTGCGGTTGTGCCAATGCCTTCCCCGGTGTTCTGATTCGTACTGGCCGTCGCCGATCCGTGTCGCAGCGGCTTCGACGATGTAGGCCTCGAGGAATCTATAGCAGACGCATTCTACTACATTCTGGCTTATACCAGCAGCGTATATAGTTCGGGTGATAAATAAGGTGAAGCAAGTCGTCGAACGTGCGATGCGGACGGAGATGTATTTGATTTCTCTGAACAACTTCGGTCTCAACGGCGCCGCTTTCTGATTTTTGCGGTGGCCTCGTGGTGCGATGTGTGGTCTCTCGTCATTTGTTTAGATACGGCAATCTCTTTTTAATTATTAGAATTACAAACCGCTAATCTAGCTGGTACGTACTCGTCCTAAAACACAGGGGTGTCAAGCACGGACACAAGAAGGATATCGCCAAGACATCACAAACGTCTACATATTACACATTGATGGGACAGGTGAAACTGAGCAGAGGTGTGGGACAGAATTAGCGCTCCCATTAAGTGGTACTTCCTGCTCTTTGAACTCTTATGCCCAAAAATGCCCAGTGCACACTAATTTGCCGTTTTGGGGCATTTAAGTGGGCGTAGGCTTGTGGCGACCGTTTTTCGCAGGTCTCATCTAGTGTGTAAGAAAAGCACAATTTTTTTGACGTCACTGCGAACGCTTTTCCTGACGTCATTGCTGTGAGATGATTCGCAGTTACCTAAAGGCTTTTTATTCTCCTCAACGTTAATTAACTTGAGTGCTGCACTGCTCCAGTGTGCTGTACGTCCGTGGTGTTATTTTCAAGCGAAGATTGCATGGACTGACCTGTAAAGCTAGTAAAACTTCCACACGACAGCCCACAAAGCCAAAAGTAAGGTAATGATGCAACATAAAGTTAGCCAGTAGGAACAGAACAGATATACTCGAGCAGAAAAGTGGCACAGACAAACGACATACTTTCAAGTTGCTGATCTTAATTTCTTCAAGGAATATAAGAAGCAAAACAGCATGATCTTGTCGCTTCTAGAAGCACTTGAATGTGATGAATCGTCGAGGATCGTACTTAGACTGTACCAACTTGAGGAGACAAGTTTGTTTACACACGAAGCTACCATTTCCAAGGTGAGACTATCGGTTAGCGTACGGCACAATTAATTGATTGATATGTGGGGTTTGGCATCCCAAAACCACCATATCATTATGAGAGACGCTTTAGTGGAGGGCTCCGGAAATTTCGACCACCTGGAGTTCTTTAGCATGAACCCAAATCTAAGCACATGGGCGTACAACATTTCCACCTACATTGGAAATGCAGCCACCGCAGCCGGGATTCGATTCCGCGACCTGCAGGTCAGCAGCCGAGTAGCTTAGCCACTAGATCACCGCAGCGGGGCAGTGTATGGCACAATAAGCACGTTTAAATAAAAGCACCCGGCCTGCGCGGAACGCGCAGCACTGTCACAGTGAAAGCTAGAAGAGCGACTATTCAGAGCCTTTTTTAACACTCTTTGGGTGGCTGCTGCAAGCACATTTGCAGGGTACCAACTCCGCTATCAATCATTGTGTAGTAGGCAGGCATTCACTTTGCCATCCTTCGTCATTATTAGGAGAGGTGCGGTACTCATTGCGCACTTGCAAGAAATTTCGTCGATTTTTTTACGCTCTGGCTGATGACGATAAATAATTATGCTACAAGCTTTTGCAATTCGGGGTACTATCCCCACAGTGGGTATGCGCCATAGTTACTAGGCAACAAGATCAAGCTTTTGTAAAGGTTTGGAACATTCTACGACCAACTAATCACGCAATTCACACATTGCGTGATACCTGGTTGTGTCTTTGCTGTTTTAAAACTCTCTATTAGTCATAATAACGGGATTCATTTCCCAACATCAAGCCTGTCTAAGGCCAGTTTGATAAAGAGTCCCACGCATCGACGTGGCTCATTCGTAGAAGAGTGGGCTGGTGGCAAGCAGGGGACCCGGGTTCGAATCCCATTGAGTCCTTACTGAGATTTTTGTTTCTGATGTGGTCCAAGTAAAAGAGAAGAAAATCTTAGTGAACAAAAAAAACACCAAGGACGTCGTTAAGGGCAGTGGCTGCGGCGGTGGCGGACAACTACAGCGCCCAAGTTGTGTTGTCATAAGAGATTTTGTGTTATCATGACAGCTTTCAACATAAAATGACGCTTGTTCTTGTTCTGTCTTTCTTCGTGCCTCGTCTTGTATCTTGTGCGTTCATTTGCCGAGAATAAACACCGCTACTGAATAATGACATCAATTCTAGGAAAGAGCGAGCTTCTCCCCGTAAACACTTGTGAAGCGGAAAAGGTAGATTTACAGGGGCCACCTATTCTTTCGGGCTCATTCCTTGGCACGCACTCATGCATGCACTGGTGAAATGTCGAGAATAGTCTGGCGTACAACATATAGTACAACACCAAAAAAAGAGCTTTATTGTTACATTACGCACGATTTTGATTGTACGTATGTGTAAGGTCAGCATGTAAGCACATCGTTCGGTACTCGAAACATAGGAAATCGACAACCAGAGGCACATATTTGTTACATCATGCTGCCGTCATTCTTTATCTGCGGGAACATAAGGGCAAACAAGGGTTTATTTAAGAGAGAATGTATTGTACTTACGATCGATAATTTTTGAAACGTGTGCTATTGCATTCTAACTATCAGTTTTTTTTAACTTTACAACTACTCTAAAGGAAATAAAACAACGCCCTCCGGTATAAACAAACAGAACCTTATTTCTTGTTCTAATTGCAGTTATGGCTATTTTAACTAGTGATAACTAATAAAAAAATCTCAATGACCAACGTTCTTTAGCACCGGGTATTTGACTGGGTGTTTAGAAAACATAGTTGCGGCACACGAAATTGCGAAAATTCCGCAATAAGATGTGGCACTACACCTAATGTACGTGTAAGTGCCAAGAAAGTTATGTGCATGGGCTATATCGATGGTGAAACCCCACTCTGTGTACTGGACTATGTCCTCACACTGTGCTCATTTTTTACATGCCATACATCGCATATGTACATTGTACTTCCAAAATATTTCTACTTTTTGTTCATTTAGGTCCAAAGAACCTTAAGCACACGGGCGGTCGGTATCTGCTGTGTTGGTAGGCAGCCACAGTGTCTCCTGTCGTCACCCGTCGCGATAAACCGAGGGGAAAATAAGGCGGCGCGTTCGTTGACGAAAAGCTCTCGAACTTGAACGTGCTCCCACCCGTAAGAGACAACGCCACGTGCGCTTTTTTGAGCGGCAAATGAGATGGCGAGTAGGTGCTGGAGATACCGTAAAACATCTTTATTGATGTTTGAATGGCGAAACAGCCCACAGGAGGAATTCCCAGTTCAGGGTTCTTCGGATGACAACAACGACGTGTCGGGCCCACTGTATTATGACACAGATGACCTCGGGAGATCAGTCGCATAAGGTCTGCTTCCGCGATAGACGACGCCTGCGATGAGTGATGGGTGCTGTCTGTAGCAATGACAGGACGCTGTCCTCTCCTTTACATTGCGGTGTTTCCCATAGGACTACGTTCTCGTATCTGTTTTTCTATATATAAATAAAAAAAACCAATACAAGGCAAACGATCGGCGCAAGACAGACAGACAGACGGATGGACGAACGTATGGACGGTCGAATGCTTCGCCCCACTAATCATAATTCACACCGTGTATATGCTGCGATTTTGTTCTTTACACATTTATATGTATACGTGAAAAAATCGTCGCACTTGAAATTTGCAAGATTTGTGATTGTGATACCAAAATCAGTTCTGTACTGGAAAATTCTCCGTACTAGAAAATTGCAGAGTATAAATACACTGACCATGAAAAAAACTACAACAAAACACCACAACTTATGCATCGATCACTTGAATAAGTTATATTGGCATTGCCTGGCACTTCCCGTTGCTTATTCTGTTCAAGTCACGCTAGTTCGTCAGTAGCATTTTCCATTACGGCAAACTGGAATCAAAGAATTATAGAAATAGACGGGCTGCAATCACTCCCCAGTACCTTTCAAAAAAGTGAGTGGAGGGGCTCTGTTGACGAGAAGCAAAATCCTCATTATGTACAGAATGGGCACACGTCCATCGATCGTGATAACAAAGTGGCAATGGTAAAGACACAGTGGATAACGAAGTGGGGTATCCCATAACTAAATCACTGCTTATGTAATGACGGACAGAGCTTGATAACGGGAAGCTTTGTCACTCTTCCCTTACACTTCGTGCGTATGACGTCGTCACCTGCCCCCGCCGTGAAGACGTCGGCGGAATGTGTTAATGAAATATTTCGTCTTGCCCGTAGCAATCACACAATTCAGTAAAATAAAAAAATGAAAAAAAAAGAACCGACGTAGCACGTGACTTTATTGGCTCTTGGCCAGGCGAGAGGCGTTCGTCGAAAAAACGACGTTCGAGGCAAACTTCAAAATTGGGAGGAGAAGAGCACTCGGTGCGAGTTTTAAAGGCGGGAAATGGTCGATTCAAGAACGGTGAAGCTTATAGAGACAGGACAAACAAGGTCGCGGCCAATCATCGACCGAGCTATTTTTATAAAAATATCCCCCTGGACACCGAGCCAGCGCGTCTGATCGCGAAATGGACGCCTCGAGTACGTGTCTGCAGTGTGCGTCGATGCACACGCTAGTTTGCCGGCTCGATATGTTGCCGGTGCGCTAAGTTGGGGCACCCATAGCTGTATATGCCACTAATGGCCACTCCAAGGTACGCTCGAAATTTAAAGAAAGCTCTGGTCCGCACAGCAAAATAAGCTTCATAGTAGCGTTTTAACCTTATTGTGTGGTTGCTTAACTATTCAATAGCCCAACTACGCGTGTATGCGGTGCGCCAAAATTTCTAGGACTTCATAGCAGTATGTCGATTGAACTGCCTTTGCAGGTGAATAGAACTTGCACTTGCGCCAGGAAAATCACATTCAGACTTTGTGCAGTTACGCTGCGTTGCAATTGTGCATTGAATAAGAGTATCACAGGTAAAAGGCTGTGCTTCAAATGTGGTATGACAGTAATTTCCACGTTGTCACTGTAAAAAAAATCATACGAGTGATATTACCGTTGAAAACATAGAGCCCAGTCTGTAAAATATATAGCGCTGACTTAGCATGTACGATGCTCATATAGCTACAGGTGTGCATACAAAACTTCGCTCTGATTACGACATTGATGGCTAAAGATTTCCGGGGAAGCCCGATTTGATTGACTGATTGATTTGTGGGGTTTAACGTCCGAAAACCACTATATGATTATGAGAGACGCCGTAGTGGAGGGCTGCGGAAATTTCGACCACCTGGGGTTCTTTAACGTGCGCCCAAATCTGAGCACACGGGCCTACAACATTTCCGCCTCCATCGGAAATGCAGTCGCCGCAGCCGGGAATCGAACCCGCGACCTGCGGGTCAACAGCCGAGTACCTTAGCCACTAGACCACCGCGGCGGGGCAAGCCGGGGAACCCCATAAATCGCAATGAATAAGTTGCCTGTTTTTTTTTTTTCTACTGGCCGCTTTTTCAGCGAGGGTTAATGCGACAAAGTGCCAGCAAGTGCATAGCAATAACGGACGTGGTCACGTACAAACAATCCATGCTGAGTACAGCGTTTATAATTACTTGATTTGATATACTCGTTCCCACCACCTTTTGAAGGTATACCCGAGAGAGTGCACATCGCTCAATCGGTTATAAGTCGAGGTAATGCAGAAATAATCGTCTGCTAAAATCACGCCAGCGTGATGCACGAAGAACCAATTGATCCGGGTATGAATCAACAAGAACTTGTACGACGTAAGCCATTCGTGCCATTGATTCGATGACTTTTATGTACGGCATCATGATTACCTAAATCTTCACGAATAGTTTAGCGTTGAATAATGACCTGGCTAACAATTATAAAATTGTTAAAGTAAAAAAAAACGTTGATGATCAATGGTTATGATTAGTTTCGAGTACCTAGTAACTTAACTATACCGCAGCATTGTATGGTTATTGGCCTATTGAAAAATATAGCTCTTCGCATGACGCTGATGCCTTTACAGAACCCAAATCCACCACCCAGCTAGACGACTCAAATTTCACTTTTTACTGCATTCATTTTCACTATGTGTATGGGTGTTATTCTTGGCATGTGTTTTTTACAGAACATTCTACGCCTCCTAGCGGTATATTAGTGAGGAAGTATTGGAGTGTATAAACTAATAATGAGCACGTTGCTTTGAATCAGAACATCGCTGATCATTGTTTGATTGATTGATATGTGGGGCTTAACGTCCCAAAACCACCATATGATTATGAGAGACGCCATAGTGGAGGGCTCCGGAAATTTCGACCACCTGGGGTTCTTTAACGTGCACCCAAATCTGAGCACACAGGCCTACAACATTTCCGCCTCCATCGGAAATGCAGCCGCCGTACACGGGATTTGAATCCGCGACCTGTGGGTCAGCAGCCGTGTACTTTAGCCACTAGACCACCGCGGCGGGGCAATCAGAACATCGCGTGGTTTAGGTTATTCGAAAGAAATAAAAATAGGCATACCACCACAATTGACGGAACTTCTTCATTTAACAGAGGGCGCTTCAATACTTCCACAGTTGCGGTGTTAAGAAGCTTAGTTTTGCTTATCGGTAGTAGCAATCTACAGACTGAAAAGTATATATCGGGTCTGGTTAATTCATGTAGATGAAACTTTCGAAATCTCGTTTTTTTTATCAGAATAAGGGGCAAGAACAAATAACGGTCCTGCTGTTTCTACGCACTCATTTAATTTTAACGTTTAAATAACACATATTATTCATATCAAGATGCTTGTCAAATCTACAAACTCACGTGCAGTAAGCGATGTAAAAGGTTGAAATAACGACGCCGAAGTGTGTCATATTTTTTTCTAATATTTGAGTGCAAAGTTTTGGGTACGTATCTTCCTTCACTACCCCAAAACTGTACAAATCATTAGGCTGCTAACGAGTAAAAAGAAAAAAAAGAAATGTATTATTGTACGTGATACGTGCGAATAAATAATGTGTGACCCTAACCATGTCCCTTAGCTAAGGACAAAAATAACACTTAAACAACAACAACCAATGCAATTATGACAATGACTATGGCGGCGGCGGTGACAGACGAAGGCGGACGCTAGGTGGTGGATCTAAACATAGGCTATGTCTTGTTCTCACTACGAGTGGTACTTCATTCAAGAAAAAAAAATGGCTGTAGTAGATCGTGAGAGGGTCACAGAAAGTGAAGAAATAAACGAGGTGACCAGGGTGGAGGTACAGCTTAAGAAAGGAAAATATACCAAAACACTGATTCGCCGTAGAGGGTTGGCCATACTTATTGAGGCAGTGGTAATGTATATAAAGAGCAAACGTCATAGCCGGTAATAATCTCAGCATACATTCGAGTGAATCCCTCGTAGCTTTAAAATGAAATCTTAAACAAAACTAGGCATGTTTTTTAGAAGAATTAAAATTAGGTAAGACGAACAAGAAATATAAATATGACCCGTTTACGCAGGCTATACGTAACAAATAAGTATCAATCGGGCGATCTTTATTCCGTGCCGGAGAACTCGACATAGCAGAATAATTCGATGAATAAAAGACAGAATGCCACGCCGCGCGAAGTAGGGTTCAAAATATTGCTGAGCTATGAATGTAAGATGAGGACAACGTACAAAAGAGGGCTTCATTTCGGCTAGGATCCCTTCCTTCTCTGAATATTTCTCAAGTGTAACCCTCAAGCTTGTGGCGACGCGACATATCCGCAGCAGCCTGATTTACCACGAGCGATGAGTCTGGGAGAAGCAAAAGCAGCCTGAGGCCTAAAGAGGGCGTCCCATTGGCAGCGAAATTAAAGCCCCTTGATCTTGGGTCAAGGGGCTTTAATCAAATTAACATTCAAAAACTGATACTCAGGTGTGGCCACGATGCGATGCACCCCTCTAGTCAATACATTGCACTGAAGCCAGGGGCTGAATGGACGTAAAGCCTTGATGTTTTAACAGTAAAGAACTAGAGCAAGGACACCAAGCCGTGGATATAGTACGCAGTGCAATGCAGTGCAGCCTTACTCATTCCTCTCAATTTAAATATTTTCTTTATAAGGTGAAATTTTGTTCTTATGTGTTCTGCAGTGCTTCTTGGTGTCATAATTCTAGGATACTATGAATGCATCATTAACCGTGAAAAAAACTATCTGAGAGACACCTCAATAAAATCATTACGTTCTTTCGAAACTAAGTACAGAGCGACCCCTAAGAATAAATTACCTTAGCAAGTTTCAATAACATGTGTATTCCCTGTTTCCGCATGGATAATGATTCATGAATCGTCCAGTGCTTAGTGCCGATTTGCAAATAAGGCATCAGAACGTGATAGGGGCTCCCGTACATTTATTTCATGTACTTTTTATCTTTCAGTATCATTGGTTTACGATTGATTTGTTATTTAAAGTGTCCCAAGTTATTTGAAAACACGTTGTAATCAATGGTTCAGGCCTATGGTATCATTGACATTGTTCGCATGCATTTATATTTTAAACGTTTTAACACAGGCCAGTCCCATTTCTGCACTATCGCTTGTAATTGGTCAAACGAAGTTTTTGTAAGACCACATACACTAGGAAATGGTCATTTCTTTCATAATTTATTCGCCCTTCAGTTTTAAAAAAAAATGTAACCTTCTCATTAGAAAAACCCTGTTTGTGACAATGCGCGTATTGTTAATTATTTTAGTACTTAAAGCTGAAGTATTCAGGCAATGTGGGCACGTCGAATAAAGATTTTTACTGTATAAAGAATTATATGTAAAATATTTTGTAAAACCCCAAGTACCAAAACAAACACTATGGCCTTTTTGTTACGCTCCACGAGGTTTCTTACGGTACAGATTACCTGCAATATCTAACACCGGCAATACCAACCTGCGCACAATTCAGAGCATTCAAGCCCAAGCACTTAAGATATGCCTTGGATTACCCCGTAGTGCTTCAACGGCTGAAACCATTGCCATCGCTCAAGATCACTCGATAAATACGCATATTATTACCGAGACAATGCGCATGCACCTCAGGCATTATGCCAGGACCCCTTCTCACCACCTGGCGAGCCTAGCTGCTGAAAGGCCCCGCACGACATGCGGCACTATTGTCTACAAGCATCGTTCATCGTTTGCTGAGACATACGCACCTGCATCAAAGCCACTGCTTCCTCCTTGGAGCTTGAGCCAGCCGCGAGTTCATTTAATGATTCCAGGACTGAGGAGAAAATCGAACTTACCGACACATGCCCTGAAACAACTGAGTCTATTCCTACTGGAACAAAACTACAGTAACCACGTGCACATTTACACCGATGGCTCTACTACGCCGTCTAGTTTAGGTGGAGCAGTGGTTATACCATCACAAGGGGTAACTCGGTGTTTTAAGACTTCACATGTGACAACTTCAACGACGGCAGAACTCGAGGCTCTGCGCAATGCACTAGAACACATCAATTCAGAAGAAAGACCAGGTAAATGGGCTGTGTTTTCTGACTCAAAACCAGCGTTACAGTGCCTGATATCAGTTCTCCGACGCTGATGCCACGACCAGTTGACCTACCAAACCGTGAAACTTCACCACCTTTTAATACAAAAAGGCCATGACATCGTCTTTCAGTGGTTACCTGGGCATAGTGGTATAGACGGCAATGATTCTGCAGATCATGCTGCTCGCACGTCACATAAAGAAGCGAACAGCGTTCCGATTCCGCTTTCAAGAGCGGATGCGGCGAGGCAGATTCGTCAACTGGCCCGCAGTCTCACGCTGACTGAGTGGAACACACCAAGCATACGACGTACAAGACTGCACGAGCTCGACCCTTCACTACAACTCCGGCCTCCACCCGGCCTACATCGACGTGCAGCTTCGCTTCTCTATCGCCTTTGGCTGGAAGTTGCTTTAACGCAAGCTTATACCACGTTAATCGGAATTACTGACAGTATAGCGTGCGATGTTTGCGGCACCGACGAAAATATCGAACACCTGCTGTACCATTGTCCTCGATTTGCCTCAGATAAACAAGTACTTGCCAACGCAATGCGGCGACTGGATGATCGGCCTCTTTCCGTGTTGGTGATATTACAGCAACGTCCACATGCCTCGACAGTCCACAAGGCAGTGAAAGCCCTGCTGCGTTTCCTGAGAAAGACAGGCTTGTGTGAACGCCTCTGACATGCGGTAGAGTTCTACACGCTGCAGTGAAATTACTGTCAGTCTCTCCCCCACCCTTTTTTTTCTTTTCCCTCTCTTCTCTCGTTCTTGTCTTTCTTGTCCCCTTCCCTAATCCCCCAGTGTAGGGTAGCCAACCGGATGTCTTTCTGGTTAACCTCCCTGCCTCCTCCCTTTTTGCTGCTTCCTCCTCCTTCCACGAGGTTGATCTTGTTTTTTTCTTAATATATGCTGAACAGTGGTAGGTATGTAAAAGCCGGCTTTTCTATCATTACAATATTATGATAGGGAGAAAAGATGCCCTACAGCAAGAAAAATAGGAAATATTGAGAGAATACGAAAAAAAATAATGATCAAACGCCTAATGAACTACATCATTCAATGTCTTTCAGTTTTGCTTCAATCCGATATTCTACCAACTTGCGTTCGTAAGAGATGACACGGAAGAATAAGAAAAAAAATGCATGCACTTTAAACCATTCTTTGTATTAGAACTTGTACAAATTGACAATATTGTTGCTACACTGCAGTGCCATTAACGAGGACACGAAGAGTGGCTACAATAAAGGTTTACAATGTCGTAAGAAAAAATGTATTTATGACGTAGCTTCAACTTACACGGCACGCTTTCACTTGATCACTGGCATATTTTGGTATGAATGAATTTTTCTCATAAATGGCAGATGTTTTTTTTTTACTGCGTATACTTAAGTGTCGCTTGCAGCACGCAACTGCAATTATTAAAAAAACAATTACATTTTTATGCTTTTAATGTGATAGTTGGAAGCGGAAACTTGTCTAGAAACAGAATGCCTGTCAAGGCTGTTTCAGGATGTCAAATTGGGAATTGTGTCAAATTACACAATATTAGTACACTCTATTTCAAGAATATAGGGAAAGCTATTGTGCCCTCTAAACCAATAAAAATGGCAATGTAACGAATTAGAAAATATGACGAATACTGACGGTGAAAACAACGTGGGCACTCCGTATCTCAAAATAATGTTGGAACACAGACGAAGAAACGCTATACCTACGTTTCAATCTCTTATTCGCACGTGTTTTCACCACATGTCAACATCGTGTGAGAGCGAGAAAGAAATACAGAGATAGCAAATGAACGTTTCGTATACTTGGATGAACACACCAAGAGAACAATGTGGTTTTCCTAAAGCACAATTGTGTTCTTAACGAGACCTTGTTATCACGCTCTAGTTCTAGAAATCAAATCTGGTTGACAAAAACTATGGATAGATAGATAGATAGATAGATAGATTAATAGATAGACAGACAGACAGACACACAGACAGACAGACAGACAGATAGATAGATAGATAGATAGATAGATAGATAGATAGATAGATAGATAGATAGATAGATAGAGACAGACAGACAGACAGACAGATAGATAGATAGATAGATAGATAGATAGATAGACAGACAGCCAGATAGATAGATAGATAGCCAGATAGATAGATAGATAGATAGATAGATAGATAGATAGATAGCCAGATAGATAGATAGATAGATAGATAGATAGATAGCCAGATAGATAGATAGATAGATAGATAGATAGATAGATAGATAGATAGATAGATAGATAGATAGATAGATAGATATATAGATAGATAGATAGATAGATAGATAGATAGATAGATAGATAGATAGATAGATAGATAGATAGATAGATCTGGCTTTAGCGGTCATACAGTAGCAATGTGGAATAGCGGGTTTTAAGAAAGACGAAGCTTTTTTACGAGTTGAAACCACACGTACGCACGAACGTGCGTACATCATGTTGGTGCCTGCAGCTTTTTGCGTTCCTTTTTTTCACTAATTGTGGTCCCGTTCAAGTCGTTTTACATCACTTGCTTTTCTCGGTCCTCATTTCGAAAGAAGTCTTCCTCTTCAGATCAGGATTTCGATCATCGCAGTTCCTTCACACACCCACTGAAAAGAAGGAAGGACTTGATAACTGAACAGAGCGAAGTAATATAACAAGAGAGAGATAGAGATGATTTGCCCTTCCATGTTGATTTGTGGGGTTTATTGTTGATAGCCCTTCCATGTTCAAAAGAGATGCTGTTATTAGTGTAGAGCAAATGAGTGTGAGTTTCGGTCCAAGCTGCTCGTAGATCCGAACCGAGCTTTGGGATGGAAGGGGTTTTCTCTTGGCACCTTTAGCGTTCATGTGGACTAAGCCCTCTCGTTCGAAACAGGCGTGCGAGAAAAAGTTATCGACACCAATCCACTTCTTTTATGTCGGCCATGGCACAACTTTTGTCAACTTCGACCTCACCGCGGCCGGGCAGCCCTCCTTCCCGTCTCCCGAGCTTTCTGGCTTTCCTTCGGGAGGACGCGAGAAAACAGGGATGAATGAACAGGCTCTGTCCAGCTCGACGGTCCCTTTGAGGCACGCGCGCGCCGCGTTGAACCGCGACGGGAACGGAGAAGGGAAGCGATCGCAGCGCCTCACTCCTGCGAAGCCTGGACGCTTGCGTGCCTCCCGGTTCGGATACCCGGTCCGAGCGCACGAGTTTCTCAGTCCGCGTTTTGATTGGGCCACGCGCCGGCAGCTCCTGGCTGAAGTCGCCGTTCGCGCGCGCTCCCACCGTCGCCTTGCGCGCTTTGTGCTGCGCTGTCACTTCCGCCTGCGCTAAACAAACTTTGTTGAGCCCTACTCTGAGTGTGTTGCGACCGTGTTACACTCTGCCCTGTCCCCTCTTCCTGTCACGTGTTGGTCTACGAGGAAATCGTGTCGATAAATGTGCATCGCATCAAGGACTTGGACTTGAAAACAATACTCCGCCGGGACGCTGTCACTGACTTCGTGTTGACCGCAGTTTCACGGACAGCATTACGTCTTTAGCTTCAAGTCAAGAGAAAGGTGACCGGGAAAAGTGTAGACTTAAACGTTAACTTTTACTTCGTGCTCCTGTTACCTTCACCGAGTTATACGACACTTGCTTGCGAACTGTGTTTATCGACGAACCCTTCTACTGGCGCTCACTCTCGTTCATTTCGTGCTGCAGTGTGGCGAAACATTTTTTTGTTTCTTCTTGTGAATAACCTTCTGGCTGTTCTTTGCGTAGCCCGAAGCAAGTTTTTCTGGTGTTTTACCATGATGCCGACACAACTTAGAGCATAAGCGGGAACCCGTGATAGTTTGTGCGTGTGCTCGGTACCAGTCGAATCATGCATCCGTCAGTGTCACTGGCGGATGGCAACACTTCTTCAACAACTGCGTCAGTCATCGATGAACACGAACGCTGTAGAGACTTGTACAGGGACGTAGTGAGCACCGATGCAGGTAAGTGGAAAGTTATTTATTTATTTATTTATTTACTTTAGTTCAAAGCACATTATTTCAGTCCTCAAGATAATATCTCACATAAAATTATTGCAGCATTTATTTTCTGATTGACCTGTAATTTATATCGGTAGACTAAAGATATAACTTGATAAGACAGATGCTTGGGCTAGTTGGGGATTGGGAATCAACATATTTGCACAGCGCCAGACTACGAGTAGTTACGACGTAACTACGAAAAAAGAGACAACGACCGAAACAGCACTGTGAGGTTGTGTGGCGAACTTGGGACCCAAGCTTGACACACGCTGTACACATCCGGGATGGGCAGCGCTCTTTCTATCCTTGTCTCATCTTCTGTAGTTACGTCGTAGCTACTCGTAGTCTTGCGTTGTGCAATTAGGTATACTAAAAGTGCCTAAGCTGCGAATGGCAAGAACGACTGTCCTAAAGAGGATAATGGCACGTCTACCACGGCTTTAAGGGTTGTGTCTGTATATTATTTTTGGCTGTTTCGGAATTAAGAAAACTGAAGGCAGGAAAAATGGTCCAGCTGTAGAAGCCCAATACTCAGAACCTAGAACATTCCGAATACAATTCGCTGAAATGAAACTTGTCGTCCTACCAGTGGAAGCTGGTAGAGCAACACCGATCAGTCGAAGTGACAGAGTTCATAATTATTCGCAATCAATAAGAACGGTGAACTGAGGGAGTTGGTATTAATTTATGACGAGCACTTAGATTGGTGTCTCGATTGTCTTTTATTGTCCTATTTTCTTTAGTCATGTTTGTCTCGGTTTTAGGGATAGAGTTTTTACGCAAAGGATTTTGGTATCGTCGGGTTTGAGAAAATTGTGTTGCGATGCTGAACGCACTGACGGAATACCCCAAAAAACTTGGGGGTTTAAGTGCGTAATTAAACAAAAAGACGATGCCAAAAGTTTTAGAGAACATGCCATTCACGCCAAGTATCGAAGTCCAGGAAGCAGTTCATCCAGTGCAAGTATCCGTATTTGCTTTCAGAATGCACGTGTGTGTCTGCGTGCGTTACTTGCCATCATTGGACCACTTACTTGAGTGGTCCAAAAATATTTACTTTGTGTAATATTTGTCTTAGAACGCTCATAAGCATTTTTTATTTCCGGTCGTAATAATCAGAAGAAGAATGCTTTAAGGGGCTGGTGTCTTCTTTAGTGTAAATATGACGGGAATGAATATTATTCATAATGAACGAAGTAACAATTTGCTGTTGGTGATAAATGGACCGGAAACATTTAAATATTTGTTATTTAAATATTTGTCTATTGTTATAACAATTGAGTTGATGACTACCGCTCTTGTCGACTTGGTTAAGCACTACATGCTTAATTGAAAGGCTGTTAATTAATTCCATGGAGAGTAGCTTGATCTTTCGAGTACTTTTGCTCCTTTCCCTTTCGTCTCATAATTAGCTTCACTGTATTTTGGCTTTATTTTAATGATCACTGACTACCATAGTGGTAACATCGGTAGGCTACCTTTCCAGATCGTTCACCTCGGTGCAACAGTAGCTGGGGTGCTCGGCTGCTGACACGAAGGTCGGGGGTTGAATACCGACTGTGGCGATCGAATTGTGGTTGAGGCGAAATGATTAATGCCCCTGTATACAGTGTGAAGTGGGCGCACGTCAAGGAATACTGGACGATTCAAATTTCTGGAGCCCATTACCATGGCGTCTTTCATAAACACATCGTCGTTTTGGGACGTTAAACGTCATATATCTTTATTACCTTTTCAGATAGCACTAAAATATTCCCTAGCTTTATGCGCTATACGTAGAAACACGCAGAGCCTCTACGATCGAACGAAAAGAATGGTTTGAATTTTGAAAATTATCGTTCGGCGCAATTAGTGTACAAGTGTGGGTGCTAAAGGAAAGCATACGAAGGTACACTTGCTACGTTCGTAAGCTAGGACCCTAATAGATGTGCTGCCATTATGAACATCAATACGACGGATTGTTAAAGATGCAGTGTAACAAATTGCAGGTACCTGCCTTCCTGCTTGTGGTGAAGGCGCTTTGCACTCGTGTTGGGTTTGAGATGCATGGCGTGGTGGTCGGAAGAAATGAAGCCATTTCAGTCGACCCCCGTGTACTGCCCGAGCGATCCTGGAGAACTAAGGGGTTGCAAGTAACGAGGGCCGTTCGGCATCGTAATACTAATATAAAGGGTGTTACGTCCTATGGAAAACCCCGATTGGAGTATGAGTGAGACCTTAATAGAGGGCGCTGACTATTTTTGCACCATCTGCAGTTCTTTAATGAGCACCAACTTCGTACACTTCACGGGTCTCTATAACGTTTCTCGTTATAGAGACCCGTTGTAGAGACCTGGTTTTGCTGAGTTATAGAGACCCGGTTTTCGGGTTCGATCCCCATTACGGTAGACTCAGCAAAACCTTTTCAGTAGACCCCACTTACGAAAAGAAGCACACTGGAAACTTGAGGTTGTGCAAAAACATTGGGCCGTTCAGGGTTGCATGGACTGAAATATGCCATTACACAATCATATATTGTAGGTTTACTTAAGCAGTACGCTGGGTTTAGAACGAACTCAAACGGCAATCCTAAATTGGTTCGGAAATAATGCAACCATAGCAATTCCATACGTAACTACTGCATTAAGGCCGCATATAGTATTAAAAGTCACAAAACGAAAAAAAAAATAGAGTGCATGTTTGAGTGGTTGCGAGTGCATCCGATCAAAATTTACGTAACCCCCGAAGCTGATTTACGAAAGGCTACCCGAATTTTTTTTTCGAATCCTGGCTTATACTGTCCAATTCAGTCGTCTATTTTGAGCGCCTCGTAGCGTGGGTCCGGTTACCTCGAAACGCTGTCACGGTGACATCAAACAAAGTGGTAGCTGCTGACTCAGCGAGTTTGTGCATGATAAAATGGTATTGCTGTAGAGCAGCTCAGTTTGAGCGTGAAGAAAATATGCTATACAGTGAACAAGGGGAAAGAGCAGACGGATGTATGAGCGCTCATACTGTCGTCTGTTTTTTTCCCCTTGTTGATCACGTAACATCTTTTCTTAACGCTCAAACAGAGCTGCGCTAAAGCAATATCATTTTAAAGTGGTAGCTTTGGGCGGCATGATGGGATTTCACAAATTCATGAATAGGGCCCCGCCTCTGTGATTTACAGTTAAAGCTCAATCTAAAAACAAGAAACCGTATTTTACAAAGCTCTTGGTCTACCGTAGAAATTTCTACCTCCTGGCCGGTGCCTATGTTTAAACGTGGTTAAGAGCTCAAATGAATAGAACAAATTTACCTCCAAACTCAATTTAGCAGTATTTTGTTTTATATATTGGTATATTTCTTATATATTAAGAGGTGGGTTTTTCGTCGAGCAGGCGCTCTAATACCATCGAGATAAAACGCGCAGTCTTCTCCCAGACACAACCCAAGCTTTCGTTTGACGAGGTTGCATCGCGCGCACTCGAGCCCGAAACAATGGGGTCAGCAGTGGACAGCGCTCACGCGTAGAAAATGGTGCTCATGATGGGGTTGTCTTATAGTCCTACGGGAAGAGTACGGTGATTGCTGTCGTTGTTTCAATGTTTACCCGAAACATCGCGCGGATACTTTCTCCACAACTTCCAAGATCGTCAACCAGCTCACGCAATCGCTGTTGTCACTTTCATTGTTTTAATTTGTAAGCCAACTGCTACAGCTTGGCAGGACATGATCTGCATTCACCTGGCGTTTAATTTAATTTATTTACAGGTGTGGCGAAGTGGTACCTGCTCTTAGTAGGGTGGGTGTACATGAAATGTACAGTCATCGGCAATCTTTACGCGAACGATCCGTGGCGTGTACTGAAACAGCTTAATGGACGCTACCATCGCGAAGCTTCAGGATATGTTGACGAGATGTTACCCATGCATGCCGGCGTCCTATCCAGTCATAACGAGGTATCATCTCGGCAGCAGTCTCGTGTGCTTCGCGGCTGGCGTGAGTCAAAGTGGTCCAGGTCCCGTGTCAAAGCGTTCGTGCTAAGCTTGCTGACAGCTGTACAAGTGATTAAGCACATACAAGAATGTTGGGGACTGCTTTCTTCGTTCGACACAACCTTTATAGAATTTAATGAAGTAATTCCAGCGTGGTTGTCACCTTGATTATAATATTTGTTGGTGCTTTACGTCCCAAAATCCCGACATGAATATGGTAGAGCTAGATGCCGCAGTGGTGGGTTTCAAAAATGTGGTGTTTTTTTTTAACATGCACCTCAATCGAAAAACACGGGCCTTCATGTCATTCCTTCGTCAAAGTAAACGTTTCAGGTTCATGTAAAACACGCGCTGTTGTGTCTATAAAAGCTGCAACGGACACAAGTATTTTGTTCTTGTTCACCTATTATCCGTGGCGCATACCAACTGTGGGATATTGGCAAAGAATCGAGTGGTTTTATAAAATATTGTGTAGTTTCAGAATAATGGAGAATATAGGATAGAAAGATTACCGATGACCTAGGAAATTGTGGTGCTTGATCTAATGCATATATTTATTTAAATAAAGAAAGGAGTTTATTCCTAAAAGAGAGCAATACGCTAATTTTTATACGTATATAATCTTGTAGACACGTTAGAATAATACAAAATATCTGTCAACCTATTATTTTCATTAATATAGTCCCGGAAGGCCGTGCAATCTGTCACACTAGAGAACCCAGAAATGGAAGCTCCAAAAGACAGCATGACAGGCACTGATGAATCCATAGTAAGACATTTCGACGCTTCTTCGCTTGCTTCTTCTTCTCTGTAGGCTCATACTCAATGCAGGGGATTGGCCGACAGTAGGTGAATTTTTTCGATGTTTGCTTTAGTATACTACTGCTATAAGCTTCAACTAATAAAGATAGCGAGTTTAAGTACGAATTAATATTGATGATATATTTGAAAGACGGAAAGTTTAGCCAGATATTTTTTAGAATGGTTGATAAATTCCTTAACGGCAATGAGAACATCCTTGCTATTCCTTTAACGCTTTAGCTTTCTTCCTATTTTTCCTCATCTTTCATCTTCGCCTTACTTCCGTGACGCTGCGCCTTGCTTCCTTTTGTGCTGTCGAAGTAAGCGTCATTTCTTTTCCTTAACCATCACCACTAATAATAATAATAATAATAATAATAATAATAATAATAATAATAATAATAATAATAATAATAATAATAATAATAATAATAATAATAACAAAAAGTACTCTACACTTTCTTGGCCATTTCCCCTGAGTGGTTATGAGCCATTATTTTAAGGAAACAACAAACAAACAATTGTACTATCCCTCTCACAGATAGAGGATTGGCAATCGCTTGCGTTGGCGGATACTGTTGCCACCCTCCCCTCTATAGCCATTGCCTACGTGTGCGTGAAATGGTAATTGTCTTCCTCTTTCCCTCTTCGTCGTCTGCCTCTTGTTCTCCCGCTTCAGGGTAGCAAACCACAATTTGGTTTGACTGAATTTCCCGCTTACACTTCTTTGCTCCCTTGTTCTCTTTAAATCAGCTCACGACCCGAGTTTACAACCATCGAGTGAGCTCTGCTCTACAGTCAAAAGCAATCTATGGTCTGACAGGTTAAAAATGATAAATATCGGTGGTCCATGTGCCGAAACCACGATGTCATTACAAGGCACGCCGTGGCGGGAGATTCCTGATAAATTTAGACCACAGGGTATTCCTTAATGAGCACTTATATAAATCTAAATTCAGGGGTTCTCTCGCATTCCGCTCGCATCGAAATTCCGTCTCCATGGCTGGGAATCCAGGCCCTAGAGATTAAAACCGTGAACTGACGAATTCTTCACAAAAATTGTCCCTGACGTTGAGAGTTGTCAACACAAGGAAAGTTAGAACAATAGGGCAAAAACATGAACTCAACTCGTGAAACCGAGGACATTTTCTTGAACTGTTCTTGTGCAGTTCAGATACAACAAAACACAATAAAACATCAAGAGACAGAGGAGGGGAAAAAAAGACTCGTACAATGCACGAAACTAACGTTAGAGCCGTGCCGAGGGTATCACGAGCCCCATAATTTATGCAAAAAATTCTCCTGCAATTCTTTATTATCTTCGACGTTTCATCCGTTGTCTAACGATTGCTATCAGCTCGGCATTAGACATTCGATGGGAGGACAGAAGTTTTTCTTAACTGCGAATAGAATAAGAACATAAGATAAGCACGGATACTTCGCTAGGGAGGGCCGTTTTAAAGCGAGAGCCGGCGGCATTAAATTGGCGATCTCCACTTCGAAAGAAGATAGCTAACAAAGAGCACTGCCCGGAGGATCCCTCGAAATTCAGGCGTGAGGGCCTCCACCTTCTACGTGGGGGGCTTAGCACCGATAAATGTCTTGCGCTAAAGCTTCTAGGCGACGGAACGGGGATAAAGGGGATAAACTCTGGTTTATTTATAATTTCCCACCAGAAGACAAGCTTGCTTTGACGGTGAATGAATGAAGTATACAAAGAAAATACATGAGGTGATTACTCACATGGAAAGCTGTATAGTTCACTATAATATATGTGCCCCGAAAAAAAGAAGAAACGAAAAAAAGTCCCAAAGAGTTCAAAATATTCACACATCAACAGTATTTTTTTTAAGGCAGTACTGCACTTCTGACCCCACTGAATGTCGGCGGAGCTAACAAGGATTAGAGGTGTGAACAAGCGCTTCCATCTCTGTTATTTATCTACTTATTTCTTGATTCTTTATTACGTTGAATATTGACGTCGCCTTTTATTTTGTTTTTTACGGTTGAAATGAGCCTTGGCTGCTGCTAGGAAGGTCAGGATAACGCCTAGAAAACGAATGACGCATGGTGTCTCATTCTGAAAAATGTTGCGTTAAAAAGATTACCCAGATGAGGTAATATCTAATGCGTTGTGCGCACGGGACCTTGCTCGACTTAAAAGGGCACACACACACACAAGCACACGCACAAACATACACACACATACATACATACATAACACATACACGCATACATAAATGTATACATACATACATACATACATACATACATACATACATACATACATACATACATACATACATACATACATACATACATACATACATACATACATGCATGCATGCATGCATACATAAATGCATACATACATACATACATACAAACATACATACATACATACATACATACATACATACATACATACTTACATACATACATACATACATACATACATACATACATACATACATACATACATACATACATACATACATACATACATACAGAATTTGTAAAAATAATTGATGCGTTTTTCTGTTCATAGCGTGTGTGCCATGTCAAACTAGTCAATCTGGCTTGCAAGAGGCATGTTGAAATATAGCGAATTGATGCAGCGGCAACTAGCAGAGGCTTAACTGAGGAAAGAGGTAGAAGAAAAAAATGTAAAGAAGAAACAACACGAACACAGAGACGACGACGGCTTTCGAACCGGTTACCGGGACAGCTTCAGCTTTTTTTCTCTCGTAATCTAAAGAACGCGTTTGCTCAACAACGCGACACAAATGTATCTCCTCGTCTTACTCGCAAAGGCGCCGTCCGAGACGGGAGCACCATTTTTTTTTTTTTGTGCAATGCCGTCGAGAAAGAAGACGACGCCAGGATCGAGGCAACACCGATAGCGCGCACTTCAAAACGAGGCTATCGAGGGATACAACGGGACGTCCTGGATATACATTCCATATAAAATTGACGATATGTGCAAGCGCATTCATATGTTTCATATTTTTTTTTTCTACAGAGGAGAGAGAAAGTGTGGGTGTGTCGTAAAGCTTCAGCTCGAACATAAATTCACCGTCTGCTTGCACGAACGGGGAGCGCTTGCGATCGTCAGTAAAGCACAAAAGAGGACGTACCATGGCGCGCGCTCCGCGATCCGATCGGCTCGGTATGGATTGATGCGCATGCCTACTTCGACGTTGACAGTAGATTGGCGCAGGCGGGCGTACCTTAGAGAAAGCTAAAATTCTGGTTCGGGCACAGGAGCGAGTCGTTGTTATGAAGCGTGTGGGCTTTTACTGTACGTGGTGTACCGGCTCTCGCCAGAAGGAAAAAAAAAGAAAAAGATGGAAATAGAGAACGCTTGGAAGGTCGTAATGAACGGATTACGTGCTGAACAAAGCCGATAAAGATACGGTCTCTAACTTATGCAAGCGCACGTGTACGAGAAATGTTCATTTTCTGAAGTAATTCACGTGCTTCAGGGAGCTGCTAGAGCAACGTCAGTACGAAAATGGGAAGCGAAGCTTTGTTACCATGCCATTTACGAGACATGCATACGCATTTCACCTATCTGTGAGCTCACCAGTTATTATCATGTTTTTTATGATAATATCATTCAATGGGGTTGAACGTCCCAAAACCACCATATGATTATGAGGGACACAGTAGTAGAGATCTGCGGAACTTTAGCATGCACATGAATACTTAGCATACACATGAATACTTTAGCATGCACATGATGCTAAGCACGCGGGTCTCAAGCATTTTAGCCTCCATCGAAAATGCGGCCACCGCGGCAGGTATTCGATCCCGCGACATGCTGGTCAGCACCCGAGTGTGTTTCTTTTTAATCAATAGCGACGCTACAGCGGCGTTTCCTATTGATACCAGCGGCACGAAGATATTCTGTACACGGGACATGATTCATTCTGTGTTGCAGCGAGAAAAACGAAAAATATCTGAGAACATCAGGGTCAAATTATAGTTGCCAGTATGCAGTCATCACTGTGTTTCAAGCTATTCTCGATGTTGGGATGCTGGGAGGCCTTGTGTGCGGAAACGCGAATGAAGCGATATTTCAGAGAACCGCGTGAAAAAAAATGGCAGCATATCCACGGAGTGAATGATGGATAGTGGGGCGAATCATCCGTCCGTCCATTCGTTCTTGCTTCCGTCCGTCCATGAGTGCGTCTGTGTGGCCGCCCGTGCGTCCATCCGCCCGTCCGTGCGTGCGTCTGTTCGTGCGTCCGCACGTTCATCTGTGCGTCCGTCCATGCGTCCATGCGTCCGTGCAGCCATCCGTGCGTCCGTCCGTGCATCTGTCTGTGTGTCCGTTCGTCCACCTATTCAACACTCCAAGTACCACCATCTCGCATCTTTTCATCATATATTCCTCATATAGAAGCACCGTCATCCAGCAGACATTCCAAGGACTCAACGAGAGGAGGCACACGCACACTTTCTACGGCTTGCGCTTCGTGTCTACTTCCCACCTTGAACCAGCTCGAGTTCATGGTATATACTAGTTCACTGTATTCATGGCACTGCGGCCCAACGCTCGCTAAACCTTTCTAAAACCTAGGAGGTTACGCCCAGCGAGTATAACGTAGCAACCCTTTCTTGTCTTCTGTGCGTTGTTGAACAATAAAAAATTTGCAGCATGCGCGTTAACTAAAAGCCGAATTCTTCTGTCTCTCAATCCCGCTTAGGAGCCATTGGCATGTACATTGAGCACTATCATTTATTGTTCAACAACGCACAGAAAAAAAAAATCTCACTGGCACCACCTTGGAGGTCAAAATGGTATACTTGTTTCACACTACTACAATGGCTACGAGGGACGAACGGGTGCAGCTATAAGGAGCTTCGCCCCTCAAACGAGACGCAGTACACACAGAGCTGTTGATATGGGCCGTGTCTCGTGTATTCAGCATTCAGTTTCTTGAACTATTATGCCGCAATGTTCATGAACTAACTATATAGGCCACCACAGAACCCTCGGACTACACGCGCGCTCGTATGTACAAGACGGGTCGTTGCGGGGCGAAGTTGTCCAAAGAATTGAAGAAGTAAACTCGTGTTCTGGAGATTAGGATGGATCACGACAGAACGCTATTTTCCTTAGTTTAAGGACAGCTGTCGTGGGGCTTGCAGCGACGCATTTTATTCGTATATGTATCGCGTTGCAGACATCGATCACAGAGCATTGCAGAGACAAGCCGGCGCATTGCATTCTACTCGTCTGGCATCTGGGAAGATAAAAGCAAGGAAACGGTTTCAGTTTTCGCTCTATTGAAAAGTTCCCGTTATGAAAGCCTTTTGTTGCACCAACGCACGCGTATTACGATATCGTTCTATCGAAAGGAAAAAAGCTAGTCTGGAAATAACTGTAAAAAATGCGACACGATACGAGAACTATCCCAGTGAAACTTATACTTCGCGTAGCTGCGTTACACTTTAACAGTGATGGTATGTGCGAAGAGATGTACCGCTTAGATTGGCTCAAAGGGCATACCTAATCGATATACAGCAAAGAAAACAACAGCTACTGAAACATACAGAAGCTCCAAGAGGTTGAACATTCATTCAGATTCCTCATCTCTCTGTTATCGCAAAACATTTTTAGGGCCAGTGAATGTTGGAAACTTTTAAATCGGTTGTTTCTCGGTTCGATACGCCTACCACCAAAACCAATGCGAAAATCAAGAATAATATTTAGATTGTCTAGGAGAACTTGAATGCACTGGGTAAAGTTAGAAATTGCGAAGCACTGGTGGTAAAGTATACAGATTGAACAGCACCACGAGACGTTTCACTCGGCGGGTTATGAGAGACTCAAATACTACTAGACTCATAGTACTAGTAGAATTCACCACGTTTCTGCGGGAGATAAATACAAACATTCATAATTTACCAATTTTGTCGTATTTGTCACACTATTACTCGACACATTTATAATTTTGCCACACCTTTGAGTCATGAACTTATGCGAATAAACTGCTGATTTTTCATTACACTTTTATTCGCTCAATTCTTGAGTAAGTGACCCGTGGTAACCCGCGACTAATGCTTGTGAACATTGCGAAGAAAATAGTAATGTTCGCTATTCTATTTCATGCGGTCACATTATGACAATGTTTGATTTCATTCACTCTCGTAAGGTAGACCATAGACGCAGTGCAATTCCTTATATAGACCCTTCAGGTCATGACTCAAGACAAGGTCCTGTGAGAAAACTCCTGTCTCCTTCACGTTCGATAAGACATTACCCACGTGCCTCATTTTGACGATAACCAGTATGTTTGCCTTGACGTAAACAAGAAGAAGCTGTCCATCACACTCGTGTAAGGCAACGTTTATCCACCAAAGGATACTGTCGAAGCTTCTCTAATCTTGTGATAACTCTAAGGTCCTGCATATTTAGAGAAGCTTGCGATGAACTGCACGATGAATATTCCAGTATAGGTGTGCGTGCAAAGTGCAGCCGTATCGCCTTTAGTATTATAGTACTCGACTTCCGCATTTCAGAGAACCTGTTTACTAACGCCGTGTCTTGCACTTGAACTTCTCGTCTCAGTTAAAATCTCTCGAGAAGTTCTAAAATGTTCGCTCGTTATCTGTTTCCTTGTGCGCAGTTTGTAAGTGCCGTTATGAAATATTGGTAATAAAAGAGCAAAGATATATTGGAGCGGCCAAAAAGAGGTGTAAGATTTGAGTGTTAGGGTTGTCACCATGACAGAAATGCAAAAATAAAAAAATATATAGTTTGGACTCGTGCTTTAAGGGAATGTGACAAGAAGGAGGATTGGGAAGAACCCAGGAGCAGCATAAGCAGGACGAAGTTTTTCATGACCAGACCTGAGATTGGGGAAAACGCAAACACGAAATCCGCCAGCATGCACGCGAGGACAAAAAAAATGAACATGGCGAGGCGCGGATTCGTGGGAATCTTCGCAAAAGCTGCTCAGGCCACTGAATGCACGCGTTCAACGTTGGCTTCGTTAGGATCTTTTTTCGTCTCGCACGCACCTTCCAAAGCATTTGATCTGAAGTGTGCCGTGTGAATGCAATAGGAAAAGCGTGGAAAAGTACGTCTGAAGGCTCGAAACTTGGCGTGAGCATTTCTCTAGACGCCATAGACATTTGTAAAGGAACAAAAGAAACTTGATAGATAGATAGATAGATAGATAGATAGATAGATAGATAGATAGATAGATAGATAGATAGATAGATAGATAGATAGATAGATAGATAGATAGATAGATAGATAGATAGATAGATAGATAGATAGATAGATAGATAGATAGATAGAAAATTGGTAGATCCCACCTACAGTGGGAATAAATGATATGCTAGGCACGAATGAGGAAGGTTGAATTATCGCATTAAAATCGGCAAACCGTTACGAGTTGGACGTAAATTATGCCGTACATGACTTCCATGTCATGATTACCATGTTTTGGCATTTGTGCTCGTCGTCCATTCACGTTACGTAATACCAAATTTGGTATATGTGAAGCTAGCGAAACGACCGCGAGCGCACCATGAGCGTGGCATGTACTGTTGCATCGTACTGCACCGTACGGCTGCATCGGTGCAGCGAACATGAATTCTCTGATGAATGAGGGGTTGACGCCTCTCTTGGAAAGATGTCTGCTGTTCGGGAATAATCGATCCGTGCCCTCCCCATGTGGAGGTTGCAAGTTGGTACTGCTGCACACGGGCTAGACCACGCGGCTTGGAAGCGTGAACGACGGCGCTGCCAATGGCGCGAGCGCTTTGGCACGACGTAGAGACATACGTTAACAGACGGTGCAGCCAATGAAGACCTTTCTGGTTTCTCGTGGCGAATAAATTTTCAGCTACCGCTGTAAAAGAAAGAGACTACGAACCTTACCTTGTGTGGTTGCGCACCACATTGCTGTTTCCATCTCGGCTTTTTCTTCAGGGCCACTACGACTTCGAGTCTTCGAGTCACCAAACGTGAAAAAAAAACTGTTTGTATTCATGTATTATATTTAAGAACGGCTTTAAAGAATGGGCTGTTTATTTATTATGCCGCAATCGCTTTATTTTCCTACACTTCACGTTCACTTAAGCTTTATTGATTGAGTGGATATCTGATTTACCTTTCCATAATATTTTTCATCTTTATTTAGGTGGTGCTTTATTGGGGTAAGGGGCCGGTAACCTATGATATATTTGTGAACATGATTTACAATAAATAAATAAATAAATAAATAAATAAATAAATAAATAAATAAATAAATAAAGTCGAATGCCCATGTGTGCCATAAGTTTCTTACAAACAAAATATATCATCAAGGGAGGATTTTTTTTCTGTGTACATTTTCATGTTTCCTTCATTCAATACCAGGAGTACATTAACCCTAATTGGTTGCTGAGCGGAGCTCGTTTATGGTGTGCTAATAAAAACCCTACGGGAACAAAGGAAAATATAAAAGAACATAACCATGACAACTACAATGACGCTCATATAGTGTGGTGAATGCTGAAGAATATGTGTTGTTAGTTGCGTGACCACTGTGCAAGGGTCTAATATAGTATAGGTCAAGAACTGAGTGGATCTGCAATGTTCCTCATTAACTGGTGAAGGGACAGAAGCGAATTCCTTCGAACTTTCTTTTTTCGTTCTTAGAAAGTACATGGATGAACTGCGCGGTTGGGGCACCGTTTTTCTTCTACTTCTATCAAGCGATCCCCGACTTCTCGCTGTCCTTAAAAGTCAATATTAACAGCTGAATGGTTTAAGATTAAAAGTCATGCTTTGAAGAGCTGACACCGAAGCCCCGCTCTTTTGGCACTCACGCTCGAATAGTTTGGCGAGCGTCGCATTTGATGTTATTCCATCGGCGCTGTCTCAGTAATCGTTCCATGCTTCTCAAGGTCTCGGAAGGCCATCAAGTATTGTGCTCCTCCCGGAAGCCGAAGCAGCCGGCTAAGCGAGCTTATCTATCCCCATTCAATGCAGTGTGGAATCCCAAGCCGTAGACAATTTCGCGGTATGCCCAGCACTGCCACACGATTGTCCGTAAGAACAACTTCCGGAATTGCGACTCGAAAGCTTCATAATGTTGCACTACGGAGAATGTCACAATGATGAAAAAACAAAAGCACTCCCGTATTGATGCTGAAGCCTATACCAAAATAATGAAGGACTGAACAACCAACTAACCCTATCGTAGAATGCTTACAGCGCAAGATAAGTCACTATAAAACGATACAAATCAACTATACCAGCCGCTTGTGATGAAAAATTTGAGCAACCTAAACGAACAAGATTACATGATAGAAGTCATTCCGTGAACCAAGCTTGTTCTTGAAGACCTCCGAAAATGGCTTTGCATTCGGTCAGCTGCACATTGGAAGTAACGTATACGTTTCGGACTGGGAACCTAAAACCGATAATGAGGTTCTGTCTCTCTTTTTAAACGTTTTTTTTTCTGTAAGGAAGGAAAGCAGAAATACTTCAATGTAAACAAAGAACGACGCGACATCAGTGTTTTATTTGGTGGTGGGTGTGTTTGACATGAGTCTGCATAAAAACAATACAGCAACGAAATAGCCACATAATCTCGGACCTGCATATACTTCCGCAGTTGGGCGAAGAGCTTAACCCGATGGCCGAAAGCGTTTGGGGGGAGAGGCTAACCAGAAATCTTTGTTTCCTCGCTGATTGTCCAGTGCCCGAGTCAAAGTCCGAGGCTGGTTTTTAGCGTGGCTTTATCAGGAAACAGTGAGTTTGGACGGTTATAGCATCGGCGATTGGTTTGAAAGTCAGTACTTTTCCACACTTTTTATTAAAGTGAAATTAAAACGTGTAGTTGCCATCGCTGACTGCTGGAGACTGTTACACTGTTTCAGTTAGTCAATACTGTGGCATTGTTTTATGCAATAAGAGAAAGGTAAACTCTTGCACTGGCTGAGTAAAAGTCGCTTTCCGGAAGTTCCGGCTTCAGCAAAGTGCGCGAATGTTTGAACACACTGAAACACTCACAAAGGCACATACACAAGCACAACTAAGGTAGCATGCAGTAGTGTTGCCAAGCCTGCACGAAGTACGGCAGCCTTCCTGCTTTCTCTTCAGTTTTTATCCCCCCCTTTCTCCCCCCCTTTTTATCCCCCCCTGTCTTTTTTCTTTCCAAGTTTTTTTTTCCGTCTCCTTCCGCTTTATTGCCATTTATTTCGGTTATCATCAAGGCTTACGAAGAACCAGAGGAAGAAGACTTCTCTTTGCCGAGAAAACGCGCTCAAATGACTTTGTTGTACGTTGTTTTGCATTCATTGAGCCAGCTATAGACGACAACGTATGCGACCGCCCGGCCTCCTAAAGTACTCTACGATTTGGAGAGCCTTAAAGTGCACTTTAAAGTGCACCTAAAAGGGACTTATTGCGCAATGTTTCTGAGCGTGCGAACATGAACCGACTCACACACTTTGCCAAACCTTTGCGCAGGGAAGCGTTATTCATAGTCACAGGTCGATGTTATTTAACAGCCGCGTCTAACGTATGTAACTGCATACGTTACACTAAAGTAGGCGTAATTCGGTACAATATGCAAAAATGACTGAGTTCTAGTCGTCTGACTTTGGTATTTTTAGGCAGGACTGCGTGACTGCATACCTTACAACGCGTCACTATGCGTATTGTATCTGTCATTATTCAAATCTTGGCCTCAGGATCTGTTAGCGATTCCACCGCCCACACTATGCAACCGGCACGAAGTTCGATGCATCGCGGGCGGATAAATGGCACTGTTTCTTCAAACACGATGGCGGAAGGGAAAAAGCGGAGTACTTGTTTGAGTGACGGGTCCTGCAACACATAGCAGAGAGACGTCTCGCGACTTCGGTTCCAGTTTATTGCTTAATACTATGAAGCCGACCCGTATACAGTTCGGATGCAATACCTCCACATTTGAAGAAGCGGCAGCCCATTTTATTTATTTCACTTGGTATCTTGAAATTCCTTTTGAATATTCTGCGACATGCGATGAGACTGTTCCGAAGCACACACAGTTAGCGTGTGAAGCTAATCACTTGATACTACAGAATAGTGGAAGAATGATTATAATGTTTCATCTTCCGGAAACTGAACGCATATAAAACAAAAGCTCTCTTTCTGTGCAGCTTTTTTTGGTTTACGTGCAAACTAAGCATGTTTTTTTTTTTCGTCTCGCATAAACTATGACACGCTTTTCCTTTGAACTCAGTGAACACGTGCCGAATATTTGTAACAACAGTGTTACGGCATGAGATATTTTCTGCTTGAAAAACCCTGACAGCGGATGCTTATCCTCCTAAGTGCGTGGCAGTGCCTCAAGAAACAATCACGGGCAGATTTCATTCTTCGCGAACTCTTCGACGGGTTTGAGTAACATCTGCCGCGTTCCCATCGAGAATGCGCCGCCTTGCTTCGCACGCTGAGCAGATAAGCTCAAGCAGCGCAAATTCAACAGGCCTCTGAAATGCCGCCCGCGAGGAGGGCTTAAAGGCAGGCCTTTTTTTTTTGTTGGCATTGAGGAATAGTGAATGCGTTACCTAGTAGCTCGGTTTCTTTTTACAAGAAGAAAAAGGATGTTTTGTGGCAGAATCGGGTGAAGTAAAAAAAAACACAAAAAATGTCAGGTCTGCATGGAACGCGCAGCACAGTCACAGCAAAAGCTAGAAGAGCGGCCTTTCAGGGCCTTTTCTAAACACTCTTTGGAATGCTACAAGCGCACTGCTGGGTACTCACTACGCCATAAATAGTATAAGTTTCGTGTAGTAGGCCAGCAGTCACTATGTTATCCTTCGTCGTTCTTTGGAGAAGCGTGATATCAGCTACACATTTGTTAGTAAATTTGTGCAATTTTTTTCATGCAGTGGCTAACGACGATGAGGAATCATGTCTGAAGTTGGTATGTGCCACAGTTAATAGGTGATTAAGAAGAAGTGTTCTAATGGGCTGGACCATTGGGCAACACACTAGTTACGCAATTTTCCTTTTGATGTTCTAAAACGCTTTATTCCTCATACTAACGCGATTCCTTTCCCGACATCAAGCCTGCCTAAGGCAAGTTTAGAAGCATGTTCCAAGCACTGGCGTGGCTCAGTGGTAGAACACTGGGCTGACACGCAGCGGACCCGGGTTCGCATTCCACTGCGTAATTGGTGCTTTTTATTTACTCAAACTTCAGGACTTTGGTCTTTAGGAATTCAAGAACAGAATATAACTTGCCGGTATACACACTCATCACTCGTTCACTCCCGAGTCACCCTTCCCCAGTGTAGAGTAGCAGGCCAGAGCAAACTATAGCACAGGCCGACCACTCTACCTTTCTGTAAATAAATTCTCTCTCTCTCTCCCTCTCTCTCTCGGTATGCACACTGTGCAGTTGCACCACCCACGTGCAGATTTGCACATCCTTTTGCGCACACCTTCCGCATCTTCGCATATATAGTGCCCCCTCCGATGTCACTGGTTCTGCGCGATGCCTCTGCCTCTTGTTGGAATCACGTGATATGTGACGCTAAGTTAGTCACAAAAATGAATGAATATGAACATGTGGTGCTTAATTAACGGCGGGAGGTTTTTTTGTTCGTTTCGCGTTAAATGCTAATAACGAGAGAGTTTCATTAAAGCTTGTTGTGCTTACACGCATAACATCAAGTACATGACAACAGCCGGCACTTTTTTTTTTGTTGGCAACTTTAGTCAGTAGAAAAACTTGGTCTCGTTGCTGAGCTTCAAACCGACATTACTTGGTCGGTCATGATAGTGACTACGCTTGTCAAAGTGAAGGTTGTAGGCGTGTCAAGCTATGCAGGCAAATCACTATAAATCGCTAATTGAAGTTTAAAAAAGGAGCATGTCTTTAACGGGACTTACTTTGTGGCCTTATTTAAACGCGATGTACTCGGAGCCCATTCATTGTTAGTAAAAAAAGGCAAGTACGCGAACATCTATAGCTAAAAGAGCCTATTGCGTTTTCTGCAGGTGACAGAGAGAGCGGAAGTAAATACGCCAGTGGAGGAAAAAGAGGAAGTTCAGCTATTGCGGAAGCGACCGCTACTTTTGTCCTCGAAAGGAACAAGGTTAATTGAAGAGTGCACTCATACAGAAGTAGCTGAAGCTCGATGGGCAACTTTGTTACGATGTTGCAAAATGCTATACCCCAACTGCACGAAAAAGAAGAAAAGACGCGACGAAAACGAAAAAAAAATGACAGCGATGAAAGGGAAGAAGGAAGAAAGCAAAACAAAGAGAGGAGGCAGGGAGATTAAGGAGAAAGACATTCGGTTGGTTACTCTACACTGGAGGTTAATTGAAGGAGACAAGAAAGATAAAAAAGAGAGAGGAGGAACTTGAAAGAAAAAAATGCTCGAACAACCACAGAAGATATACTGCGCTTGCGCATATAAAAACCGCCTTGTATACGGTCCAACCAAACTTCTCTTCTCCATCTTATATTTCTAACAATGTCGACACAAACATGTTGGCAGCGTTATGTATCGGCGCTTTGCGTTTTTTTTAAATACGCCGGCAACAAAACGTGTTTGCGTATACATTACTGGCATGATGTCTAACTTGCCTAGAATGTTGCAAACGTTTTCACGCCGAAACGGAAGAATGCGAACGGGGAAATGAATCCCATAAAGTACTGCCACGCTTGCTGTTGATCTTCATAAGAAAAGTGGAAACTCGGCAACCTTTGCTCATATCGGCATGTTTCCCGCGCGAGCATGCTCTGTTCGCAGTATATAAAAAGTGACACATCACAATTATATGAACGTTCTTGGTATAGGTGATCACTATATCGGCTACAACAACGCGTTTGATTACGTTTGCTCTATGTTACCCAAAGCCTACTGGTCTACCTGTTCTATTTCCGACTTCCATTTATGTTTTACGGGCGAAGCTCTTTACGCCGTGAGTCGTACATTCTACGTTTGTAGTAGCAGCCACTTCTCGTTTAGTAATTAGAATGTCCGCTGGATGGCGGTACTTGTATACAATGAATATAAGATGAAAAGATGCTAGATGGTGGTACTTGCCGTGTCCACCAGATGGACGGGCAGATGGTCGAAAAACCAAACAGACAGAGAGACGCACGGTCGGACAGATGAACGAACGGACATATGGATGGACGGATGGACGGGCGCATAGACGCACAAATAGACGGCCGCATGGACGGACGAATGGACGCATGGATGCGTCGACCTACTCATCGTCATTCACTCCGTGGATATGCTGTGATTTTTTCTATTTTATAATCACTCTTAAGACGGGTCATTGAAGTCAATCTCTAAATTTTATACATCATGGGCCACAGACGTATGCAGCATTCATTTCTGAAGTTCTTACCAAAGATTATGTGTAATTACTCAATGAATGAATGGATGAATCAATCAATCAAAGGTCACGACAACCTTTTTATGAGAGCATATGCGAGGTCGACGTTATCAGCCATTGATTACAGCAGAATATCTTGGAAGAATGTGCGAATGAAACGAAGATTGATACATACTATTACATTGTGGAGAAAAGAGACCTTATGGCGGTAAATCGAGATTAAAAAGGAAAAAAAAAGCTTAACCTTATCTTAAATCACGCTTGCGATGGCTTCGTGTCCCGTGTCTTTATTGTGCATTGTTCCTTGTGATGGATGTGTCAATAAGCGGTCTGCCCCCGTTCTCGCAAGTGTTTTGAAATATCGCAAATATCGGAATAAAGAATTCCTTCTGATCACACTATTAAGGGGCGTTGTTGAAGTTCAAAATTCTATCATAGGTTTGTACCAAATAACGATATTACATGGTGTACCCCCGTGAGCTAGACATTGTAATAATGCGATAATTATTAGAGCCGTATCTTATCTTATTGTGCATGGCCTTTCAAGCTCGGATGACCACTCATATTTGCACAAAAAGGGAGGTGAATACAGGCCGCTGTTGTTCTATGGTTACGTGATTGATCGAAGGGACGCCAGACGTGCGGTGGCAATAAAAGAGGCTCTGTAGGAAGCACTAAGGGTCCTTCCAAGCTTGAAAAGATTTTCACCTCCTTAGTGCAGTCAAATATCATGAGTGATTGTGAGCGCTTATTCAGAGCGACTTTCCTTAAGACAGGCTCCAATTTGCCGATTAGCTCAAGCTTTTGAGTGGCGTTATGTTATACGGGGTTGGCGTGAACATAACTAAAGGAACATTGTTGTGGAGACATAGAAAGTTACCCAGGTTGCGCGTGTGTTTATTACAGTGTTTCGCGACCAACTATCCTGACATATTGTTCAAACTGCACTAAGACACCTGAGTAGATACAGGACGAATTCAGTCTTCTTGGCCTTCCTTTTCTATTATTCGCAAGGCTGTCAGTTCAGAGACTTGCGTATTGTCTTTGCCTTTTTTTTTTTTGGCTAGTGTAAAATCGGACAGTGTGCTAGGGTAGTATAATAGAATGTTGTTGGTTTCTCAGATGAAGGTTTTTGACACGAGCACACGAACGACAGCGAGTGAGGCTGCTGAGGCTTTTTTTTTTCCATTGAAAAGGATAAGCACCACTCTATATGTCAACTGTATATGGCGGTCTTTGTTTCCCGGTGAAATTCAATTTGATCGTTCTTGGTTGAGAGATGAAAAAAAAAGTATGTTCTTTATAAGATGTGAAGTTGGCTTTGTTGGTGTTCATGCACGCATATGCATCATGATGTTTAGTTTGAAATGAGTGCTTTGCGTGATTGGGTGCCTGAACGTTTGAACATGTGCGTGTGTCAGTGTGAAATTCGCTCGTGCTCAAATAATTTTGAAATAGTTTTCCACCTAGTTCAGCAACAAGTTCTTTTAAACAGTGCTTACATTACGAAAGATATACCATATTTCAACATCCTAAACCCGAATTCATTGTTCATGGTTCTTATCATCAGTTATTGGTGTACTAGGGTGTCACGTAATTTATCAATAAAGGATTGAAGGTGATTGGATTGTTCTTCCCAAACACAGATCACTGTATCGCACAGCTCCCCACGAGGGGACCGAGATGCTTTGCTGGCTCTGCTTATATATAATAGTATAGCGTCATGCATTAGCGCTGTAATTTTGAAAAATCTTTCAGTACACCACATATTACGTTAAAAATCACGCTTAATAATTTAGCATATACAAATTTGTTTATATGTTTCTGACTTTGTATATATAATGACATGTCACAGGGATAACTTCTCTTTATGGCATTGAGCCGACGTTCTGTTAATAGAAAAAATGTACCGAGTTTTCAAAACGTCAGACTAAGGATTAGTCATCCTGAAAAAAAAAATGTTAATATATGCAAGCGCAGACACAACAGAAGAGACACAGGGTAATGCGAATGCCCCCGTCTGTGTGGTCTTATTCTGTCCTCTCGGGTCTGTGTTTGCACGACAAATTCTCATCAACTAGAACAACATCCTGTCATTCTAACCAATCATGCTGCTAGAAGAGCTACTAGCTAGGACGGCTGTTTACCGGTAAAGATGGCTTACACGGAAATACTTTGAAATTTAGACTCCCAAGGTGTGGCAGAGAGAAAAATAAAGCGGGTCTATACCACCTGCATTTGCAGATAGCTTTAGCGGTTGGTGAAAGGTAGACTAGGATGTACATTGTCGCTTTATTGTCAAATACTTGGCACCAACGAACATGTTTCCCAAGACCGATTTTTCGGTACAGGTTTGGCTGCTCTGCATCACTTTTTTTTTGTTGCGTGACTAATTGTCACTCGTTTAAGGAGGAAGAACAAAGTGATCCCATTGGCCATTGGCGGAGATGTGAACAAGTGTTTCGCTTCTAGAAGGGCAAGTACAGAGATTTTTTCTAACCATGTATGACTAATATGACTAAGCCTCAATGGCGCATTACAGAGAAAACACTGTCTCTAAAACAAGTGGAGATGCACAATATAGCTGGAAAAGATGAACAACTTGAATGAAAAAAAATGAGTGAAGCGCACTTGTAACCAGCCACCCTCCATCTTTACAAACGCGCCATACCACGGCATTATAGCGCGCTTCATTTTTGCTTTCCCAACTCTTCCGGGTTCCTTTTAATAGCGTAAACTACTTGGCCGGTTGTTTAAATAACAAGCGACAGCGTGCGCGGCCACTGTGCTCTGTCAGAGCCGCCTTTAGTTACAGCCACTTTGAGGGCTCTGTAGGCCTTCGGTGAAGAGCCACATGTACACTCCCCGCCGCTCTTCCTGGAGGGCACTCGGTAGCCGAATTGTTGTCCTTGGATCGAGCGAAGGCCGCTTCCGACTACGTAGCAGAACGGCAAGAGCGGTTCGGTATTAAGGGGAGCCGCGTTATTTTGGGCCTTCGAAGCGACTGCCGCTGCTGCATGCACGCAGACCGATGCGCCCGCGTACACGCGAGAGACAAAATCGAAAGCCGGCTGTTACGGGTGACTGAGAGCTTTGCTTCTATTCTTGTATTGTTCAGCCACTAGTGTCCCTCTGCGACTGCTCGCCGCTGCCCGTCAGAATGGCGGATGCCCGCAAACGACCCGCTTGGGCATTGGCGCTCCTTTCTCCACCGATGGCGTTGCAAGCGCAGCACTTCATTGCCAATGAAACTACGAGGAGACGGAGGAGGTGGAAGGCGAGCGATCAGATGAAGATGTGCGCGGTGTTACGAGGCGCGGCCGGTGCTTGTTGTCTCGCACCTCCACCCTTCGCTCCCTGATGGCCGCGTCCGGCGATGACAGCTGCTGTGGTTATTAGAGATCTCGCCCCGCACTTGAGCCACCGCGTGGCGGGTGTTCGGCCAGATGGTGCGAAGAGGGACGTGATTAAGGAATAATGGAAAGGTCGAGATTAGCGTGGTTGGGAACAGTGCAGCGATCGAGAGAAATAAGGTTGAGCGTAGGTGTAAGCGATTCAGGAAGACGTTGCATGAGGGTGAGGCATTGCTGGGACAAGACTGCGCCGTATATGTGTCGAAATAAACCGATATAGGCGATTGCGCACGAGCTTCGAATTAATAAGCCGTAATTAGATATGCTCACCAAACGCTACGCTTTTCGGCGTGCACAATAAAACTAAAACGGTAGATGTCAGTGAACGAATGAATCAGTATATACTTTTAGTATTGCGTTTCTTCCTCATTCGGAAAAAAAAAATGGGCAGACCCACATACAGGGAGAATCGATGATATGCGAAGTACGGACGAGGAAGGGTGATAGGTCAGTTTAAAATCAGCACAACGTTAAGAAGCGGAGATAAATTATGCCGTACATGACTCCCATGTCGTGATTATCATGTTTGGACGTTTTATTTACCTTCGTCATCTATTAACGTCACCTGATACCAACTTCGGTATACATATTGACCCTAGCAAAACGGCCGCGAGCGTGCTATGAGCGTAGCATGTAGTCATGTTTTACATAAAATCCATATAATGATTACCGAATTCCAACGTCTTATTTACATTCATCGTTGATTCACGTCACGTAATAACGAATTTGGTAAAAGTAAAACTAGTGAAACGGCCGTGAGTGCTATGAGCGTAGCATGTGGCCATGTTTTACATAGAACGCATATTATGATTATCAGCATTGAACGTGTCATTTACCTTCGTCGTCTATTCACTTCCCGTGATACCAAATTTGGTACATGTGACGCTAGCGCAACGGTGGCGAGCGCGTCATGGAGGGCCCAATATACTCCAACGCAACGATGACGCACGCGCAAGCTGGGCGCAGCGATGCCACGCTAGCAAAACGCGAGCACTTTATAGTGTGACGTCAGGTGTGACCGGTGCGACCAGCGTCCGTCGGCGCTGCCCAGTGACAACCGGCGTGAAATGCGACATGCTGCATTTCGCGCCGATGACGTTACTTAGCACCGCGTCTGCCTCTCTTTGTGACGGAGGGACGCCGGGTACGCTCAAACGCGCATGCGTCAAAGCAACCCAGTAAGGCGCGCATCTGCGAGTATATGGCATGCAGATCCACAACGAAGATCAGTGGGCAGATCCATTGATCTCTACTAGGGGGATATCGGGGCCTCGCGTGGCATCGCCGGCACGCTGGTGCGCACGCGCGCCGGCTCACGTCGAAGTGAATTGGCGCCTTGAGTTTCGTACGTAATAGTTTTCTTACATGACACGCATCTCATGATTATCATGTGTGCACCAGTCGCATACCTTCGTCATCCATTGGTTTCACGTAATACCAAATTTTGCATATGTGAAGCTTGCAAAATGGCCGTGAGCGTATGATCAGCATGTAGTCATGTTGTTACATGACACGAAGGTCGTGATTATCATGTTTGGATGTGTAGTTTACCTATGTCGTCCGTTCGCGTCACGTAACACCGAGCTTGACACATGTGAAGCTAGCGAAACGGCTGCGAGCGCATCATGAGCGTAGCATGTAGTCATGTTGTTACATGACACACATCTCATGTTTATTATGTTTGCACCGGTATCATACCTTCATCGTCCATTCACGTCCCGTAATACCAAATTGGATATAAGTGAAGGTAGCGAAACGGCCGCCAGCGCATCATGAGCGTGGCATGTAGTTATTCTTTTACATGACACGCATCTTATGATTCTCATATTTGCACCAGTCACATACCTTCGTCGGCCATTCACGACCCGTAATACGAAATTCGGTACATGCAAAGCTAGCGAAATGGCCGCGAGCACATCATGAGTGTGGCATGTAGTCATGTTGTCACATGACATGCATGTCATGATTTTGATGTTAGGGTCTGTCGCTTGTGTTCGCCATGCAATCATGTCATACCATACCAGTTTTGCAACATGCCATGTGAACGAAACCACCGCAAGACCATGACATATAAATCATGACATGAATGGCATACATGTGAAGATTTTCATGTTATGACTAGTCAGTTATATTCATCAAAAAGTCATGTCATATCAAACCAAGTTTGGTATGGACATCATCATTCAAACGGCCAGGAGAGCTAAAAGTCGTAGGTGGCTGGACAGATAGATAGATAGATAGATAGATAGATAGATAGATAGATAGATAGATAGATAGATAGATAGATAGATAGATAGATAGATAGATAGATAGATAGATAGATAGACCGACGTTCGCCAAGAAATGCTTCGCACTTAATAACAACAAGAGAAAATACACGTGAGTAAAGCACACAGATGCGTTACAACTGGACTCGGGATCTCAGGCATATGTCATTCCAATGTAAAGAGACGCGTCATGGTGCCTAGTCAAGGCTTGCAAGTACTGGTCATGGAACATCCCATACACGCTGTGTACAGACAGAGCATATAGTGATTTCGGCTTTCTATCCCCCAGTCTTTTTATCTCTTAATCCCCTTATTACACCGCAGAGTAGCAATATGGATGCGTGTAGGGTTGGCCTTTCTGCTTTTGCTTCCTCTTCCCTTATTTTTTATTACCTCTAAAACTCTACGCATAACTTTATTGTTGTTTCTTTTCGCCTGTACAAATACGAATCCCTGATTACTACGCCAAAAGGACAGTCTGGCGGCCGAGGCGTTGTGCTGGTAAGCTACAGACCATGGGTTTGATTCCCAATTTCGACAGCTTCGTTTACATCGTGGAGAAAAGTGAGACCATCCGTGTGGTTAGCTGTAGGTGTACATTAAAGACAGGTAAAACGAATGTGGTGTCTACCACTACCGCATACCTCATATTCTTATCGTCGTTCTGGCCCGTAAAACCTCTGGTGATAACCTAATCTCTTATCGCTTCTTTTGTCGGTTCACGGGCCCTAACCTAGAGAACTGGTGTACGCCACAAAGGACTGATACGAATAGAGAAAGATAATTTTGTTTTACGTTTGCCTAGTTCGTCTTTTACTCATGCTTTCTTTTTGCCACAGCCTTTCAACAATTACGACCGTTGCAGACTCGCAGTTTTAAACTAAATATATATTCGCTTCACTGGAGTATCTCGCTCTCTCTCTTTTATCCTCTTTATAGACTTGATTAACAAATTGGCTTCATATGAATAGGTGGTAGTAGTGCTTTGTGTAACGACAAGACGTACGCCTGGCAATGACAGGTCTTTTTTGTGGTAGTCTGAACTAATTACACATGCACACACGCGCAGTGAAAATATAAAGATTTATAGGAAGCCATTGTTATAGCAGAAACAAAGTGAAGGCGGAACACTGGTGATAAAACGAAGACATGGGCCACCGTGCACTAACCTTTAACGTTCGCGCGGTTGTGGGCGGTGTTAAACTATCAGAGTGTAGAGCGTTGCTCTGGTGCTTTGTCCGAGCCGTTAATTCACTATGGCTATTGGTTAATTCAGTCCTATCAACGGGGACAAATAGGGCTTCATACATGCACGTGCAAGATTTCGTTTTAGTTGTGACTATCGCAGTTGTCAATCACTGTTATGAATTTACATGAACTGCGTTAAAAACAACCTCAAAAAAGTATTGAAAGTCTTGAAGCTATCAAAGGGTGTGATAATCTTAAAAAAAAGAAAATAGAATTGCGGAGTTGTGCATGGTCTTTTGTGGTCTCTTAAAAGTTAACTCACGCCGCCTTTATACAACGTCTATCCTGAGCTTAGGTTTTGCCACTCTTCAAAGTACTGTATTTGCAATGAAGCAGGCTCTTGGAGACTTAGAAAGAAGGATAAATTCAAATTGAGTTTGATGAAGCAAGCCTAGGAAAGAAAACGATAGTGATAGTTAACCTTAACGTACAAGAGAGAGACAGAGAGAGAGAGAGAGAATTTATTTACAAAAAGGTAGAGAGGTTGGCCTGAGCTATAGTTCGCTCTGGCCTGCTACTCAACAACGTACAAGAAAAAAAAGCACAGTAGCTCGGGGAACAAACTGGTGTGAAAAAAAAAACACTCTTAGTTGAAATCAAGCAGACGTAAGCTGGGGCCCGGCACGTAGCGCGTTGGCAAGATAACCTCTAGTAGTTAGGGATGAAAGACTGGATTCCAAATGAGGCAAGCGCATGAGAAAGAGGAAAAAGTTAGGTGGAAAGTCGATATTTAGAAGTTGGCGGAGATAACGCTGTCATACCCAGAACAGAACAGGGTTGATTGAAAAAAAACGCGGGAAAGGCTTTCACTCTGTAGTTGGCACACTCATGTTCATGATGATGACGATGACAACTATGACACTTGGAAGGCACCCTTCATGGTGACCCAGCGGTTATAATGGTCTACTGAAGACTTAAAGGTAATTGCATCAAATCCCGGCTGATGCGAGCGCACATTAATAGAGGAACATGCTACAGACTCCTGTGCTTAGATTTTGGAGCGCGTTGAGAAGCCCTAAGTGCTTGAAATTTCAGGAAACCTCCACTATGGTGCCTCTCATACTCATATTGCGGTTAAGAGACGCAGAAATTACAACAAGTAACGCTAAAGAGGCAATGACCTACGGATGCAGTTTCTCGATCGCGAGCATGGGAAAATGGAAACGCAGTTGTGCATAAGTGCGGTGCAGTGTGGATGAAGCAAAGTTTTCAGATATACAAGAAACGATGAAACACAAATCATGAATAGCATCGACTGCGACATTGTTTCCTATGTTCGATGGGAGCTGGCTCCCTCGACAGTAGAATGCAAAAAAAGTCCTCGCGAGTAAAAGTTTGGGTTAGTTGGTGTAGCCACGTTTATATAGTGTAATCTCGAGGCAAACCGGTGATCCGCTTGTCCTAAACAACGACAGTGCTTCACACTATGATAATACCAGAAGGATCAATTTCCAGCGACCACAGTCACCCGAAAACACCTGAGGCAGTAAATAATGGTCAGCGTTCAAGATCGACTGAAACATGACTGCGCACTTAAAACACCCGCATGAATTTTCAAACTTTTGTCAGTTTATCTTTGCATGCGTTAAATACCATAAGTTTTAGTTAAAGTCAGCAGCTACCTTTTGCTCTTCCTCCGATACTCGTTGTTGACGGCGATCAGACGCTGTATGAGCAAGCGATTCTTGGAGCGAAAGTATAACGTATACGTAAGCGAGTGACTCTTCCAGGGACGGTAGCAGGTAAAAAGCGACCCTATGCACGAATCATTGACTCTGTGATAGAATCGTGGTGGTGGTCTTTTAAAGAGAGGCATATTTCGAGCCCACAGTGTGCAGACAACAAGACATTGACCGAAGGAGAAAACGTTTTTGGGTTTTTGTTTTGCATATGGTGACTGTCAGTCGGTTGAGGTTGCTAAAACCATATTGCAGCATAGCGCGTAAAGGATGATACAAAAATACTCGAAGGGTCTCATGTACATTCGTATGCATCTGACTTCTGCTCCTGTTTTCCTATTGCATTGTTCCCTCCATGATGGCTGTTGAAATGGACGCGCTGAGGCGTGATAGCTAGAGCCAACTGAATGTTCACAGTAGAAGGAGAAATTCAGGAAAAGACGCCATATCTGCAGCCCCAGTTTGGTGCTTGGGTTGACACCTCTCTTGCACTGTCACCGCCCTCTCCTCGAGCAGCAAATGCAGCATGAGTGCTCTACGAGAAGCACTCACCTTTCGCGCCGGCTCTCGCTATGATGTAAACTACGCGTAAATAACCAATTGGCCTGTACTTTGACCAGCTATATACTACTACTGCTATACGAGATGTCTTGCTACTAAGATTTTTTTTCATTGTGGAATGGAAGGTTCTTCGCGGGTAGTTTTTGCTGATTTAGTTTCTCCATTGGTAACAAATGATTGTCTTCACTGCTTTGAAGCACACAATTCTTTTCGTGAAGCAGTTAATGTTCCAGAAGCCCGTATACGCTAAGCGTTTACATCGAAATTCGTGGTTCGGAAACTTCTTCATCACATTTTCTTTCCTCGCTTGCTGACATGTGTTGTTTCCAAAACGTTACCTCTCAATACATTTCACGCCCGCTTCACTGACCGTCTCGGTCGAATGCGAGACTCCCCACCAGCTCTCTCCAGAAACACATTTCGTTTTTTCTGCGTGAATGCGCTGTCTGGATCCTAAATAAGGGCGCCTTCTCAAGTCAGACATCCAATGGTGCTGCCGGGCAGGCGATTTTCCAAGTAATAGATGATTTTACAACGAAAAACACCCCTCGCGCTTTCTGCCACTTTACCGCTTCGTCAGCTTAGTACGCTCTCATTTTATCTTTACTAGAAATTCAATTGTTTTTTTTCTTCCTTTTCGTTGATGTTTCCATGAGGCCCGCTTGAGCGTCCAGTCACTGCAACAACAACAACAACAATAACAACAACAAAAACAACAACAACAAACAACAAGGTGTTTTGTGAGAAGAAGCAGGAGACGTCGGCCTAGAAAGCAGGTTTCTAGCCTGCTACTGCTCACGAGGATAAGGGTAAAAGAGGAAGAAAGAGAAAGAGAAGAACATGATGAAGGGTGATTCTGATATAGCACAATGAGTCACTGCCCACCATGTCTCGTTTGGTGTAGGATACGTACAGAAGTATCTACATTATCAGATGCTCTAAAGACAGAAATCTAAGCCTGCCTTGCTTATAAATGCGAGCAGGCCCTTCAAACTCCCTTGGGCGTGATCCACACGTTCCCAAGCACCCAAAAGTTTCTCTTCCGAAAGGGGTCGGCAGTCTAGCTCATCCTTTAGGCGCTTGAGATATTGTCTTTCGACTGCGTATGTGGTTAATAGTTCCTGGCGTGTGACACAAATTGCAGTTAGGATTGACACATGAATTGAAATGCGCATGGTCATCCTTGTGTTATACGCTCAATAATACAGCATTTGCATTCATGTTTGAGTTAGTGTTGTTCGCTTGCGCTATTTTTTCTGCTTTATGCACTTATACATGCACCACACTGCCAAGATCTGCTTCCCGTTCGCGAGATAAACAAACAAGTGAACGAAAGAACAACTAAACAAATAAACAAATAAGTACAATTTTGCGGAGATAAAAAGTAAGCTAGCTAGCTATCTAGCTAGCTAGCTAGCTAGCTAGCTAGATAGATAGATAGATAGATAGATAGATAGATAGATAGATAGATAGATAGATAGATAGATAGATAGATAGATAGATAGATAGATAGATAGATAGATAGATAGATAGATAGATAGATAGATAGATAGATAGATGGAAAGATAGATAGATAGATAGATGGAAAGATAGATAGATAGATAGATAGATAGATAGATAGATAGATAGATAGATAGATAGATAGATAGATAGATAGATAGATAGATAGATAGATAGATAGTATTAGGAAAAAAGCGCTATTTTAACTTTATTTTGCAGTGGGAGTGGGTCAAAGCCTAAAGACACCAAAGCATCACTATAGCATCACTGTAAGACACCTAAAACCTGACCCTGACGTGTTGTTGCATTCTTTTTTGCGTGAATTTCATTGCAGTAATACCGCAAGCTTATTCCACGGCCACACTTCGCCTGTTGTGAGCGAACACGTCTAATAACGGCCCCGTGTTGGCTCTCGGTTACGCGCTCGATTTATGGCATTGGCGCAAGCTGGTCGTCGCCTTCAGCGCTGGCGATCGTTTCAGTCTCCCTAGACGACGGTGAGAAAGTGCTGTGCAATTTCAGACCGCCCTTGTTGCGCCAGTTAGCCATATAGCAGCCGTCGCTGCGGTTTTTTTTCTCGCCTCCTGACGGTGCAATAAGAAAGCGGTCGTTCCTCCCACGTCCTCCTCTATTCTGTTCGCTCTTACGTTGTTGAAGAGCGGGGAGAAAGAAAGAGGAAAGCTTGCCATGAAGATCTATAGATCTTTCGAGCTGAAAGAGACCCGGGTTCTCAGGCGGGCACGCGGATTTATATATACGCTGATTCGCGAAATCGGTGCAGTGGCGTATGTTCAGCTGTTGACATGAACATTTATATTTTCCTTCAGAAATGTATACAATGTTTACAAATACATTCATCTTCATAGTGTGAACCCGCCCAAGTACTAGCCATGCAAAAAGGCCTAGTCCGGTAAGTGGTATTCCGGGCAAAGAGCACGATGGGCGCCGCCGGTGAAGACGTCCTGCAGCTCACGCGTATTGTACAATGTGTCGCGACTGGGTTATACAATGTCTGAGAGAGGGGAATAGTTTGCTAATTCAAAAAAAGTAGTTGTGGATTGCATAAGTATCTCATAAACTTCACAGCTCCAGAAGTGTGTCAAGTAAAATGAAACAGAAAGTTAGCGAGGCTTGCACTAAAGGGACAATGGTAGAGCGACGGTGGTGCTGACGGGCAATTACGTTGTCCTGCCTGCCTTTCACTGTTTTGCCAAGTTCCACAAGTTTCGTCATTTATTTTTTTCCTCTTTCACAGTTTTGAATGCCTTCTCATCGCAGTTAATCTTTCTTTAATCACTACTCTTGCTCTCTCTCTCAATTACTTTATTCTTGTTGTACTTTGTATTTTTCTCCTTCTTTTATCTTTATCTCTCTCTCTCTCTCTCTCTCTCTATTTCTCGTTTGCTATCACTTTCTTTCTATATTCTCCTCTCACTCTCTCTATTACTCCATTCATTCTCTCTTTTCAGGTCTCGAGCTTTCACTTCTTGTTTCTATTTCTCCATTTCACTCTCTTTCATTCTTCAAGTGCTTTTCTTCACTCTCTTCCCTCCTCCTCGCTGCCACATCAATCTTGTACTTGTTAAATCGCAGAGTTATTCAATCAAATGAGTGAAGAAACTGCGTTTTAAAACCTGGACACCCAGTCGGCCCAATTATTGGCAGTGAGCTGATGGTCGCGCTACCTAGAAGCAGCAACGGAAAACACAAATAATGTGTTAAATAGTGGGCGTGCTGATCAGCAGGTAGAGCAGCAATCTGCTCACTGCCAATATGTGGGCCAATGTTGTGTCCGTATTTTGATACATGTAGCCTATGGAGAGTATTGCAACTCATATGATTGAATAACTGATTATATCGGGCATTCCACAGGTGTCTGCACTGGGGCCGTAGTTTTATTAATTTTAATTTTAAGTTCTTTGAAAATTTTGGTTTGTCCGTCCGTCCATCTGTGCGTCCACCCATCTGTCTGTCTGTCTGTCTGTCTGTCTGTCTGTCTGTCTGTCTGTCTGTCTGTCTGTCTGTCTGTCTGTCTGTCTGTCTGTCTGTCTGTCTGTCTGTCTGTCTGTCTGTCTGTCTGTCTGTCTGTCTGTCTGTCTGTCTGTCTGTCTGTCTGTCTGTCTGTCTGCCTGCCTGCCTGCCTGTCTGTCTGTACATTTGTCTGTTTGTCTACCGTAACGATACCCCAAACGGTACCAAGCGATATCCCAAATGGCCAACCCTATCCGCAGCGCCTACCAATATTGCTATAGTTTCAGCTGTAATACTTGTGCGATTGCCAATTAAAAAAACAGTTATGGCGCATATCTGAGGCACCATAACAACACATCAATAATGTGTGTGTCTTTATACTAGAGAAGGCATACATGAGTAAGTCTAAAGACAGTTGCGTTTATGACTTGCGCTGACAATGCAACGTGATGCTCAAAAAGGCAAGTGTTTCCAACGCTTTGCTAAGATGACACGGTGGTGTTACTTGCCCCTCGTTCTACACCTTATCACCTCCGAGACAGGTAAGCGCCTTCCTTCGTTTTCGAAGATAACTGCCAGATAGCGCTCGTGTCTAACGTGTCTCGATGCACTCATTCGCCTTCGCTGCACGGATCAAGACTCTCTAACGCAGCGCCTCTGGAATACAATTCACCGATTTTCTCGCGCAGAATATCAAATAAACGTTTTGTTCACTCTCTCCAGATGCAAGACTATCGTCTTTCGACCACATCTGAAGTGAAACATGCAGATAATATGGGGAATTTTTTATTAATGATATAGCTCAAAATAAGTCCGTTAAAATTAAGCTGGACGCTGCTGACTGCATAACCTATCACAATGTTCATAATGCTATTAATTAGGTTATAATTTTAAATATTATAGTGTAGATTTTAATGTGGTGCACAGGCTGGCAATATGAAAACAAGCTTTCAAAAATCTGTTGTGAAATCGGACAAGAAAATGACAGCCATTGAGTTTTCATACCGCATACGTGGGAACTCTCTGATGTTGTAAACAGATCGAAATACCTTTGGGGGACAATAACGTCAGATATGAGGTGAAATGAACAAATATTGAGTGTTGTGGGGAGGCCCATGAGGAGACTTGGCTATTTAAGAAAAAAATATCGGCAATTTACTCGTGATGTCAAATTAATAACGTATAAAAATTGGGTTTGTACTGTATTCAAATATGCATTGATAGGATGAGATGCGCGCACTCAAGGTAATATAAATAAACTAGAAACAGCGCAATAGAAAGTGGTAGGTTAATGTATCGTTGTTATAGCTGGCGAGCGTCAGCAAGTGCTTCGGTAAAGAAGGCGGGTAAAAAATATCTAAAAACGTGACGCCAGCACGACCGATATAAGTCTATATAAATCTATCTACCTGATATTTCATGATAAACTTGGTATACATAAACATACCAACGTGGAGCACGTGTCCAGCAGAGCCACCTGTTCACATCAAAATAATAAAAAATAGAAAATTATTGCCACAATGACAAGGTTTCTCCAATAATATTTTTCCGAGAACGTTTTCGGGAACAAAACCGCCCACTTGCCAGCTTTGTCTAATGTCGAACTACTGATCCTTTCGTACAGTCTCTTTAGCTGTAATTGTATCGTCGATCATTTACAACAAGGGCATTTGAAAACGTTGCCCATATATGCATTGCAGCTATTGTGCTTTTTTGAGAGCGCAATATGAACATTTTCTTTAATCCCCCTTAATTTACAGTGTGCATGTACGCGTGCTTATTACATTGCGTATATGTTTCGAATCTCACTCCAGACTCCAGAAGGATGTTTTTTTTTCTCAATCACACATCACGATTGTTGTATCTCTATTAGCTAAATAAGTAAACATCATTTAGTACTAATTACAACCCACTCCTGCTTACAACCTCATCTAAAGGCTGGCAGCATTGTATAAAATAAATAAAAAATGAACAAATGAATAAGTAAATAGATAAATAAACAAATGAATAAATACTCATCACACTCACTTCCCATTTCCACCAATTGGTACACTTTTGTACTATACAATGCTACGCTATCGTGTGTTAGCGTGGATTCGAACTCAAATTCCTCTTGCAGAGAGAATTGTCTTTCATCGAGAATTTTTCTCTTTCTCTTTCTTTATATCTAGAATTTCTCCCTATCTGTATTCGTTCTGTCGCTCATCAGGGTTACTACGGGCCATGCGGGAGAAATCAGCGCACGAGTTCTGGGAGCGAAGCAGAAGAGGACGAAGATGAAGGGGAGGCTGTAGGCACCGCATGCCTAAACACGATGACGATTCTTTCTGTTTCCGATGGGAAAATTACGGCTAGCTTAATAAAAGCAAGAAAAACAGAAAATTAGGTGGCTTAAGGGATCATTCTGGTAGCAACAGTGTCCTGGAATAGAAACGCGGATATTTCGGTGACAGAGTTAGAAAATGAACCATGAAAGCTAATTTGATCGTACGACGTTTACCCCGGACAGTGGCAAGAGGAGAGTCAATGTACCGTTGCTATTTCAGCTTGTTGGTATGTCACTGTAAATCAATATCTCCAACTGCGCAAGTAACTGAGAAGACGGAAAGATGAAATGATCACGTTTCATGTCACTTGCTAACGTTGACATATTAGTCAGTAGACTTCTCATGCGTAGAGATCATCCGGCTACAACTTTTCATACTTTCCTTTTCATTAGCGCTATTCGATACCATTAGTTGCAAATAGTGACAAATTACCAGGGCCAATAGTGCAATACTAATGAAGCGAATCAGCTTTTAATGAAATCAGAGTTAATATGATGTCATATCGCTTCCCGCAGACTCAAATTTCACCTCGAACAAGTGAGGACTTTTGATCTCATACTATTGCATTGTCTGTGCATAGAATACTATGGTTAGAAATCTCTACCTCTATTTTTCCGTTCCCTTCTTTTTCTCTCATTCTCTCTGTAGGACAGAAAGACGAGAAAAAAAGTCTTTGCCCTAGTACCACAAAATGCGAAAGGGACACTAACTGCATCTAAGATATATATAGCTGCCCTTTACGTAAACCTATCTCGTCAGGTTGGGGCAAGGATAATTGCCTAATACAGTCAGTGACCTCTCCTTTTTGTTTTCATTTTTTCTCATTGTATTACAAGGAAACGAAAGAGGTGGCTTATTTCGCAGTGCTGTTTCTACGTGAAGAGTCAAAGGTAATTAAATAGGCCCTTCTTCACTGATGGGGAAATGACAGAGCGTGTCGGAAAAATTCTGCGAAAAAATATATTACGGTACCCTTCACGAATGCCATGGAGAGGACACGCAGTTATGCTCTGGTGAGGGAGTCATTAAATTATTTTGTGGTTTTCAGTCAATTGCACTCTTACTGGTTGTACCTTTTCTTTTTAGGTAGCAGAGATATCACCACTAGTTGCCCAAGCTCAGAGACTTTCGCCTAGCTTTAGCGACGAAGTACTTCAGGGTCTCGGCTTGTCGGAGTGTCACATCGTCGTCATGGTCATCGTAAACGGGTATATCTCACAAAATTTGGATAAATCCCACTGCCAGCCACCAGTTATGACTTAAAGGTCCCTTGTTACAACCTAAAATTTACGTTTGGCCTAACAGTGGTGTCAGAATCTCCAACTAAATTTAGCTAGGTGCAAAAGTACCTTATTTAAAACCAGAGATGCAAACTTGCATCTCTACGGTAAGAAAGAGAAAAAAAAAAGGGGGGGGGAATAACCGGAAGCGGCAGAAAAGTAAACCTTAGAACAAGAACTGGGTTGCTACCCGGTAGAGGGGTGTGGAAATAAGGGTCGGAACTAGGAGAGAGACAGAGGGAAATAAAACAAATGAGGGAAAAAATACACACGCAGGGTGTTCCAATCAACGTCGTTTGGAGAGAACGGTTGAACGCTGAAATTGCCGGAGCACCTTCGCAGCCATCTTCTGGGACAGAAAGTCCTGTTGGTAGCGCAGGATTATTTCTTCCGAAAGAGTCTGGTTGTCCAATTGGTCGAGTGCGTTGCAGACTGACTGTCTCTGCGAGCACTACTGCGGGCATTCACACAAGATATGCAGAGTTGTTTCGTCATTGCCGCAATGATCACAGGCTGCAGTTTCGGCCATTCCTATGCGGAACGCGTACGCATCGGTAAATGCGATACCCTGCACAGCATAGTGGCGTCTCCCCGGCGAAGTCTTGGAGAAATTTGAATACTGAGAGTTGGATTTAGGGTATATAATCGTGCGTGTGTGAACTGCAATTTACTTGGAAAACAATTTTTTGAAACATATCTGCAAAGTTATGGTTAACCTGTGGCGAGTAAATCAGTAAAATTAAAACAAAAATATCGCCGTGAAGAACATCAGCACACTATACAAGCTTCCCTGCCCCCCGCTCCCCCCCATTCCGTTTAACTTCACGATAGTCAAGCTGTTTAGGGTAAAACTGTGCTCTTAGAAATGCTCTAAAGTACGACCAACGAAACGAAGTTTTTCACGTCACTCTGGATGAACATTTTGGATACGTTAATTGGCTTGAACATTTATTTCACCGTTATTTCGAATCAACATTTATTTTACTATTTGTTCACATTTTGTACATATTAGGCTGGCATCAGTTCACGTTCGAGTCACCTCTAATTCACCGTATTTAAAATTTGATGCAATTCATGTGTTATCTATAATTTATCAGCAACTGGCGTAAACTGAACTCATTGAGTGACGCTCCCCGCTTTTCCGGCGTTTATTCACCTCATTCGGTGTTGCAAGATCTCTGGGATTGATCCGCCCGACTTTCGAACCCTTTAATGTCTCCACTGCGGTGCACCGGCTTCCTTAAAATCATTACCCGTATGACACTTTCTACTTAAAAAGGAGCCTGTTAAGCGGCAACTGCCCGAACTTGTCCTCGTGATATTGCGTGGTTTTCGAGTGACGCACACTACGGGCCAGGCGTCGCCTGACTGACCGGGCAGTTAGGAAACTTTGGAATTAAAGGGGTCCGGTAGGAAAGGATGCCCACTCTGCTCTCGCGTGTGTGCGTGACCAAGAGCGAGGAGACAGGACCCGTTGAGAAATCCCACTGCGGTGGTCGATGGGTGGGCGTGCCTGCTAAACATGGCTCGGCTAAACGCGTCTCTGTAACTGAGGGCTCCTTGTTGTCGCTCTCATCATCATCATCCGTGCGTCATGGGCGTTTCTCGTGTTTCAAAAGATTGTAACAGGTGGCCATCTTTGTTTCTTCTTGTTTTTTTTTTGTTCTGCTCAAACAGGACAGTCTTTTTATGTTTCTCACATTTGAGCAGCCCGAGACTTTATGCGACTGAATTAGCTGCTTGTTCGCGATGTTGAGAGATGATGACACAATTAGCGTATGTTGGGGGATCGCCTCGTTGCCGTTCACTGTGCTCTTTCCTCTGTTTTAAATGAGTTACACCGCAGACTACAATTCAAAAAGGTATGTTTAAACGATGGTAATACGTGCTGTAGGCGCTGCAGGCTTGCGAAGGGTCACGAGCATTCTTGAATTTGTTAGATAAACCAGAATTAGTTATGATTGTTGGTGCACTCGACAGTCACACGTTCTCAACCCTGATAGCCCATTAATCTATCTTCTTTTGTTCTTTTCATACGTTGATCTCTTTCAATTTTGGAACTATAGAAGCACACTGGACTCTGGTCGGCTTTTCTCTTTCCTTTTTTTCCTCCTTCCCTAACTATGATTCGATTATGGAGCACCCAGAAGTCGGCCTTTGGGGATAAATTTTGATCATTCAGGGTTCTTCATTGTGTGCCTCAATGTAGAGCACACCTGTGCTCGGGCAGTCCACTCCCACCGAAATTGGGGCCTCCGTGGGGAAGAGTAGGGTTTAGCGCAGCGTTTACACTTTGTCCACATCGGATTGTTGTTTTCGCATCCAAATCGACTCCGTTGTGTCTAAAAACCATTTACGTATAGCAGAGGAGGTGTTCATGAAGCCTCAAAGCAACGACATCAACGTTAGAGGAGCAATGTCACACTGAAATGTTACGACACAAGAATTGCAGCTATTGTATCTTGTTATGGGAACGCAACGCGATAAACAAAAAAAATTGCCCGCAGCTTCCCTCGGGGGAACACTGAGGAGGATGCGGAGCATCTAATTGGTTAACGGGGTGTTAAAGTGCGACTTACTTGGGTCGATGGCTAAATTGGTTAACGTGGTTGTAGGAGGGGGTGATAAATGAGTGAACACGTACACACGTATGCGAAAGGGTGGCGCTGGTCGAAGGGACGTCGATCATTGTGTTTGTGGATTCGTTGGAATTCATTTCACCGCGAACTTGGACGTCGACGCGCCGTACAAACCAACCAACGAGCGGCAACTGAGCGAGCGAGCGCCGACCTTGAGTATATATACAGCGCGACGGCGCATGCACTGTCAGCTGTCGAATGTTCGAGAAGGGGGAGAAGCGCAACGGCGCATGCGCGCGCGTCAGCTGCCGATGTTCTCGAAGCGCGACGGTGCATGCGCGCGCGTCAGCTGCCGATGTTCTCGAAGCGTGACGGCGCATGCGCGCTACATTATACAGCTAGCGAATGTTCGTGAAGAGGAGAAGCGCACGCGGTGTGTAGAGGAGGAAGGGTGCACAGATGGTGGAGGAGTGAAGCGCGCGCGGTGTGTAGAGGAGGAAGGGATGCACAGATGGTGGAAGAAGGAGGAGTAAGCTTGCGGACGGCGCCGCACTACAAGCCTCGAGTATTAGATGCTCCGCATCTAAAAACCAACTAAACAGTTCTGCTTGTAAAGGTGTTTTCACAGCAATAATAGTGATGCTGTCAAGAAGCTGTCTTCGCAATTGAGTGAGATCGCGTGCGTAAGCTACGGGCTATACACTTCTACACACTGTAATTGAATAACCCTTTCCGCGAATCAGAGGTATGATGATTGCGAAGGCTACACAACATGTTTTGTATTCGTCCATACTAACAGCTTGACACACTTTCTGGCTGCTTCTGTAACACTCAAAATATTTTTCAAAAATGAGAAAAAACAACCACGTCAAGCCTGCGAGGAACGCGCATCACTGTCACAGAGAAAGCTAGAAGAGCGGCCTTTCAGAGCTTTTTCTAAACTCTTTTTCAGTAACTGCTACAATTGCACTTGCTGAGTACCCACCATGTCATGGCTAATCATAATTTGTGTTCAATAGGCTGACATTCACTAATTGATTGATATGTGGGGTTTAACGTCCCAAAACCACTATATGATTATGAGAGACGCCGTAGTGGAGGGCTCCGGAAATTTAGACCACCTGGGGTTCTTTAACGTGCACCCAAATCTGAGCACACGGGCCTACAACATTTCCGCCTCCATCGGAAATGCAGCCGCCGCAGCCGGGATTCGAACCAGCGCCCTGCGGGTCAGCAGCCGAGTACCTTAGCCACTAGACCACCGCGGCGGGGCCTGACATTCACTATGCTACCCTTCATCATTCTTCGGGGAAGCGTGGTACCCGCTACACTCTTGCTAGGAATTTCGTGCACTTTTTTATGCAGTGGCTGACGACGACAAAAAACTGTGTCTCAAGTGGGTATACGCCACGGTTAATAGGTGAACAAGAACAAGCTTTTTTAATTGGTTGGATCAATGGACGACTCACTCCTTGCTCAATTCGCATTGTGTGACACCTGGTTGTTCATTTGAAGCTCTAAAACGCCTCATTACTCATGTTAATGCGATTCCTTTCCCAACATCAAACCTGCCTAAGGCCAGTTTGGAAATAAGTTACAAGCGCCAGCGTGACTCAGTGGTAGAACTGAAACGCAGCAGACCCGTGCTCAAATACCGTAATGTCCTACGTGTTTTTAATTTACTGAGTATTTTTTTTCTTTATTTCTTGCGATGCTAGTTATGAACACCGGAGGCAGTGGCGTCGGACAACTACGGCACCGCACGTGACCTGTATTCTGATCTCATAACAGTTTTCATTTAAAAAAAGTAAGGTGTCGTGCAATCGCTTCAGATATTTCACACATAGAACATTCGCATTTCCTTTAGTATTGTTTATTAAGGCGCCGGCATGTGGGGAAAGAAACGATTATTTTTCTTGTCGACAGAAATTTCTTTTGTTATTAGAGTTATCTCCATTAATGCAGTTCAAGTAAATGGGGGCATGTCCAGATACAAATAATGATTCAGTGGTTGTCTAACATGCGGACATACTGTGTCGGCTGTAATGGATGTTTTTAGCGATGCCCAGAATTCCACAACTAGGTAGTACACGTAATCTGTGACTTTTAAAATAATAAACATTCGTTCATGCCTTATGCATGAACATCGCACTAATGTCACGTTTGTTCTATCATTTATTGTTCTGCTTGTTTTTAGAAGCGCGTCCAGCTTCTCGATCCACTCACCAGGTCACGTATCTGGCTGCATGAAGACGAAAAAAAAAATTGCGAAGTCGAGAAGCCGCTGTGGTTACGAGATTCAAACTTGCATTGTGATGGGAAAATCTTCGAACTGATTTTTCTATTCCACTGGTGTGCGCACTTCGTCGGAGATATGCACATCGCTTCATATCACTTCGTATCAGTAATACTACCTCCTCTTCCTCGTTTCCGATCTTCTTCTTCTTCCTCTTATGGACGGTACCTACGGGGACGCGTTTTAACATTCACGACCTGCACTCCATGCATTGCGTTTTCTCATACCGTACACTCTTCACGTTTACTCGAGATGGCCACGGTGAGACAGTGTCAGGAAGCATCACCTAACATCGCGCAGCGCTAGTTCGGATAATCATCAACTCACAAAAAAGTATACTTCGATGCACAACCAACGCTGTGAGTTGAGTGTAAACGGACAAACTCTATAAAAAAGGCCAACTTTGAACTAAAAAAAACTGCTAAATACGACTCGGATATTTCTACTTGAGGCTTATACTGTATTTCAGAATGTGATATTCCGGGACTTTAATCTCTTGTTTAGTGTTTCCTGAGGAAATTAGCAACCGCGACAAAATTGAGAAGTGAATAAACGAACACGAGTTGAGGAATAATGAGCCCCGTCTTGTTATAAAAAAAGCGCAGCGAAAAAAGAAACGTACACTAGAAGAAGGATGGTGTAACATTTAAATATTTGTTCCCGTCCCATGAATGACCTTTGCTGGCACTCTCTCACACGAGAGAAATGCACGAGGCTACTCAAGTGCGGAACTGGGGTCTGGCAGATGGACGAACATAAACAGTGGGCGTCAGTCTAGCTTGCATTAGATATACCCACACTGACAAAATTGTGTAACTATGAATATACAATTGAGGCATTAAAAGGAGTGGAATGCGTTTCACATCGCCTGTAGTGCAATTACTGGGTCTTTTCACGCCGCGTAGACTTACAGTCTCGAGTTGACCAAATAAAGTCGAAAGACACGCAGGCAACGGAAAGCGTGGAAGACATTATTCGTTCTGTTTAACTGCAGTTTACTCATTAGAGCCTAAGTTGAAATGAATTTACGTGGGCGCAAAATCACCCTTTCTGGCCGTGGGATTCAGACCCACAGTCTTCGAGTTCGAAAGTTGATGCATGGACGTCTGTTGGATTCACTTAGTCGTGTATGTCAAACACACGAGCACCTCGAGAGAAGTTTTCCTGATTTCGCAAAATTTGGAATCGTGATGCAGGAACGAAAATATAAAGCACACTGTTCTGTTTGTCGTATGTCGCAGATGTCGAAAAATGTTCAAAGGTAAATGACGCGCCTCTGTGAAGCAAGGCAGCTTATTAAAAGAATGATGACATAAAAATGAATCATTTTTATGTCATCTTGTATGTTGGGGAACAAAGCTCGTTAGTTCAGTTGGCGGAATGGCGCGCTTTGCGCAGTGAGCATTTCCGACGAGAACAGGAGCACCCGGTGGTGTTCGCGCTTGTAAGGTCTAACAACGTGCTCTGTTAAAACAGCAGCGGCAACAATATATACGTCAGAGACTTTCTTCATCTCGAAGAGAGTGCGAAGCCAGCTCGCGTCTGATGAGCTTCCCACGGTGAAAGCGGAAACCTAATTATGCAACGACACGAACGACGCGTTGTTTCACTGCCTGCATGATTAGAGTTGACCTTTCACGTGAGAAAAAAATGTTTATAAGCCCAGTGTTTGCCTTAATGAGATGGAGAGAGAGAAAAAAAGAGATGAGCAAGCCGCACGAGCCTTTCCCTTAACTTTTGAAATTATCATCACATTTAATGCTTCAATCCATATATTAAGGGCTACAACCAGAATAACGAAATAAACATCATGTAGCCTGCTAGCATGGCTTCAGAGTCCTTGCGTACGACGAGGTGGCTGCTTTGTGGGCGCATGTGGAAGGGTTATTGGGTGAAGTAGTTGGTTCAGGAACATTGTGGCAAAACAGCGCAGACAATTGTTCGAAGAACATACATTTTCATTTGCATTAGGCCATTCTGCACTTTTCATCTAGCAGGACCTCAACAATTTGAGTATGTATTCAACAAAGACAGCACTGCACCCTGTACGTTCTTGGTCCCGTTATCTGCGTTGTTTCGCCACAATGTTCATGAACAGGCTCGCTCAGCTTTGAACCCTTGAGCACATTCATATTTGAATGTACAACAGGCAATCCCGCAACATTCGAACTCAAAAGTAGTGGGCTCTAATTCCACTACCAGAAAGAGCCAATGGTCGTCCACTTCAGTTTCTACTGGTTTAGAATGCGCTCGTCCTGCGTCCTTTCTGGGTGTTCGTACATATTGGCGCCCGTTTCATGATGAAATTCTACTGGTTTGTATCACCATTGCTACTAATAAGAGCCCCTATACCCTCCTGGCATTGTTGTCTGTTAGTTACTGGTAATGTAATGTCTCACAAAAAAAAAGGCCTTAAACTCCCTTTATTTCGCTCAAAGCAGCACTGACCACAACGTCGTAAAAGAATCGCCAATGCGTGCACTCACTCTAAACATCATTGTCAACGCAATGTTGTGTAGCCTTGAACTTCAGTAACCCTAAACAAATGGTTAGCAAAATTAGTGAAGCAGCCATTGATAACGCAGCTGCGCATCTCGACCTTAAGATGTCGAGATGCGCAGAAGGTCTTAAAAAACAGCCAGGCCAGCGCTGAACCTGCAGCACTGTCACAGAGAAAGCCAGAAGAGTGGCCTTATAACAGCCTTTCTTTAACACTATTTGGGTAGCTGTTGCAAACACACTTGCAGGATAAAAACTACGCCATTAATCATTGCGTAGTAGGCGAGCATTCACTATGTCATTGTTCGTCATTCTTCGGAAAAGCGCGGTATCGGCTGAACACTTGCAATGAATTTCGTGTGAATTTTGTTTTTCATGCAGTGGCTGACAACGATGAAGAAGTGGGCCTGAATTGGGTACGCACCTCAGTTAATAAGTGATCAAGAACAAGCTTTTGTAAAGGGTTGGAGCGTTGGACGAACCGCTCGTTACGCGATTCACATTGTGTGACGCCTGTTGTTCCTTTGCCGTTCTAAAATACTCTATTACTTATATTAACGCGATTCTTTTCCTGACATCAAGCTTATCTAACAGCCTAAGGCAAGTTTGCGAACGCGTCCCAAGCACCGGCGTGGTCCAGCGGTGGAACACTGGGCTTGCACGCAGTGCATGGACCCGTGTTCTAATCTCACTATGGCCTTGGTGTTTTTATTGAGTTTTCCTTCTCCTATTTCGTGCGGTAGTGGTTACGGACACTGGTGGCCGTGGCGGTGGCACTGGCAGCGGCGACGCACAACTACGACGCTTCGGGTGACCCGTGTTGGGATCTCATAGCGGTATTCACTGTAAAAACAAGATGGTTTTGCTTGTTTTGTCACTTAGCCTCTTTGGTCGTAGTGGCGCCTACAGGGGTTGGTAGAAGCATTACACAGACTCTCATGAGCAGCTGCACGCTTTGTCGTGTCAGGGCCTCTGCGCAGTCTCGAGCTTTTGTCGTCGCCTGCTTCAGTAGGGATTCCCATTGTCGACCTTCAGGTTAACCTCCATGGCGTTGCTTTTGTTCTCTTTCCTGCTCTCTCTGCTTATTCGAGTGCTGGGGTGCTCCAGTGCTTAACACATTCAATTACTGGCTTCGTCGAGATTCGGCTCGACCTCAACACAAGGCGCTTGCGCCTTCTGCGTCTTCCCTTAAAGTCCTACTTGCATCATGCTGCTAAATAAATCAAGAACGTAAGGCGTACAGGTAAACAACATTGCCTGTACAAGACACAAAAGCAATAGTGTAACTCTGCACTTTCTGTTCAGTGGGTTAGGGTCTAACAACGGTCAACGTATTGCGTAACTGCGCTCATATTGACGAGGCTTCTTCTAGGTAAGAGCTTCCGCTTGTTTGATGGCGTACTTGATAGACTGGGCCATTATTAAAGAAGGGATTTTATAATCGCATGCGCAAAGAGGGAGTTCGTTGCGGTCGCCCGCTGATTCAGTCACTTAACGGGGCACTGCAACAAGATAGTGTAGGGCGCATGCACAATGGCGGCGAGCGCTAATGCAAAGCTTTGCACATGGTATTGTAGAGCTGTCTAATGTCAATGGCTCCGCGACAGTAAAGGCGCATGTTGTTCATACGTAAGAGCTATTAGCGGGCCCTTTGAATCAATGTGAGACATTTTTTCTTCTTCGTGAGAACATTCGTTCCTTCTGTGTTGTTTTTCAGTGATTTCATATTTGTTTTCCCGATTGGCCTGCCTCTGTTCTCTCGAGCTGGTGTGGCTCGAGCAGTGATTTGTGGATGCAGTCTTATCTTGAAAAAGGTTTGCGTATATCAGAGAAAAAGAAACAAGATAGTTTACATAAAAAAATCCGGGCACTACAGTGTTTTTTTTCGGTGGTGCGTTCTGGTATGGGAAAAGATAATAGTCTATGTTATGTTAGTATACCAAGGAATGAAATATGTTGCATGAGGGCCCATTCAGCAATTATGTATATGTTCCCTAAAGTTCCTTTTTTATAACTTATTCTTTTTGTACATCTAGTCAAATCCACAGTGACTATTCCTAATATCTTTCCTGTATCAATCAGCTGCACCATTGTTCGGAATGTTATGGATACATCTTATTGTTATATTGTAGATTGATTGCTACGTCACATTTGCTTTCGCTTGCTTGTACTGTGAACTTGCGATATGGTAGGCCTAATTTTACGGTCATCCCTTTTCTACTTCAGAGGTAGCTAAGGTGTTCCGATAGGATTTGTTTGGATATGTGACCTCATTGCGAAGAACGAATCTTCCTGTCGATTAGTTGAATCCTTTCCCGAGACAGAGGGTCACAGTGTAGTACGTTTACAACCAGCGCACGTTGTGCGCTTCCTGGAACCACGTCCGTTGCCTGTTTAAAAACGGTTTGCAGAACGCACGATATAGTACCATGCCTGAAATTTTCAAACCTTCGATCTTTTTGTAACTCACTTAGTAATAATGCCAACATGGGGCTTTAAGGTATATGAATAAATGAATAAAATAAAACTTGGTACGCAGCTTAGTTCTTCTGTTTTCTTGCAACAGTACTATGAATATAAAAGTGTTGTTAGGCTTTTCACTGCACAGATTCAATGCTTCCGTTCTTTTATTTGGTTCTTTTAAAAGGACCCTAAATTACTTACGATATTGTTTTAAACGTTTCGAGTAAAGGCCCGCCTCGGTGGAACAGTGGCTATGGTGCCCGGCTGCTGATCCGATGGTCTTGGGTTCGACTCCGGCCATGGCTGTCGCAGTTCGATGGAGGCGAAAGCGTAGAGGCCAATGTAGTGTGTGATGTCAGTCCACGTTAACACTTTCGGTCATTCGGCCCTTTCGACAACATTTCCCCTGGTATCTCGGAAACGTAATCAATACTGGTCATTCTTGGGACCATAGTTTTTCAATGATCCCCACTGCGATTGACACCAATAATGCTGCATGTTTTCGGAGCTAGCAGCCCCGAAGAAGAAGAAGCGCGACCGAAGTCTTCGGTGAAGCCGAGGCGTGTAAGGTGAGGCAGGTAAGCGCCATTTTCGGGACGATGTACCGCAGCTGTTTCAGTGAGTATTAGGCTTACGAGTAAGGCGTTTGTTCATGTTTTTCGTACAATATTGATTATCAGGAAAGAAGAAGCCATTTTTTATTGTCAAATCGCTGAGCCCTGATTATCTAATTTGATGCCACGTTAATTAATTCAAAAATCCGTGCACCACTGGCTCATTTTTTTTGCTTGTGGTCTTCTAAGATCCAAATTACGAGAAAAAAATGTACGAAAATGCTCATCACCAAATGAAAAAAAAATCGGGGCTGAAAAGGTTAAACAACAAGTATTTCCGGAGCCCTCCACTACGCCGTTTCTCATGATCATATCATAGATTCGGGATGTAAAACCCCACATATTCATATTATACAATATCACGCAAAGACGCGCATAGTTGGCAGAATGCTCTCATGATCAACGGTGCCCTATGTGACAGCGATAAAAGTGGCGAAAGCGCCACTATTTCTAAGAAAATACAAATCCCTTCTCTCAGTCCTTCCGGCTTCCTTGGTGAGGTGTGGGACGTCTGCACGTTGCACCTGTGATGCGGTCTGCAAGTGATGCTGTGATTTGTCGAACAAGAACCTGCGTCTTTCTTTTAGTCGGCAAGCAGATGCCCACACTCTTAGTCGTGTTGCCCGCGCTTACGCGTTCGTGAATCGGAAACTTTATGCAGCCGCGGTAACGAAACGGTCAAATAATGCTCAGCGGTTTATTAAGCTGCCCAAACTCACTCCGATGCTGTTTTGCGATGGCTTTCATGCATTCGTATGCGATGCTTTGCTTCGAAAGTGCCGACTGGGAGATTTAAAAAACGCGACTAGTGTTACCTCGGTAAGGCGCCTTGCGAAATGCCTCTCATTGAGCTCACCAGAGTTTCGGCAGCGTCGAAGCGCAAGGGTGTTTTACGCGTTTGTGGGCGCCATTTCGTAATTGAAGACTACTATCACGACGTAGTTGGGCGTGTTACCATACGACTATGGGAAAGGACCATTAGGGGTTGAGTGAGTCACCTTTGAAGACGCTCGCTAGACAGAGTCTATACATGCATAATTCATAGGAGCTTGGGTCGGCACGACAACAGCGGTAGTAGCGGTTAGCCGAGGAGCACGGAGTTCGCGGTGTCACAGCAATTGGCAGCGCACGCTGTTTTGGAGAGCGCGTAAGCGATGAAGGTGTGTCACGTGATATTGAGAGGCGCACTCAGCAAGGATGACAAAGTGGTTTTGGAAGAGGCACCGTTTCGAATTTCTCGCGTCTACGTGAATGTTGAACACTCCCGCACAATCGTCACACCTCAACTAAATTTCAACTTCTGCGTTGTTTAGTGGCATTTTAAGCTAAAAACCTTAGTGCTTCATGAAATGCGAAAATTGACCGGCTGCCCGCGTCAGCATCTTCCGTTGGGGGCGTCAACACGTGACGCAACAAATCATCAGGTGATGACGTCCCTTCAAAACACCACAGATCGTCAAAATTTTTGGCATCATTATGTCGTGATCATGACGTCGCGTCACATGATGGCATCATCATACGGCATCGTGACAGAAGCAGGGTACAGATGCAAGGCAAAACAAGGTGAGGTGCCTACAATCCTGGACGTAGTAAAGAAATAACCTTAAAAATAGAAATGAAACGTTAGGTGCACAAAGCTTACGGAGTGCGGAAAAGAAAAATATACATAGAATAAGAAGTAAAATAAGTTGGCTTTTACTTTCAAAGTGCCTTAGATGTGTTCATAAGGGATCCTGTGAGTTTACGTCTGTGCGCGCGTATGTTTGTGTATGCGTGTGTGTGCGCACGCTTGCTTTTTCTTTCGTTTCCTCTTTCTCCATCCCGAATTGTAGAATAGCCAACAAAATGTTTATGTTTTGGCTAATCTTCCTGGGTCTTGCTGTTCTTTCTCTCCTCGTCATGGCTAATTATAGTCGGTGACTTCAAGTCATTGCAACAGAGGGGCATGAAGTACCTGCGCTGTGCTTTGCTTTTGCGCCACTTGAAGGCATTAAAGACACGACGGACTAAAATAGAAGCAGCACGCTTAGTTTTTTTTTCTCTTTTCGTTTTGTTTTCTAAAATAAACCTGGTATTATTTCATACACGGCATTGAAAGCTCCTGTTTGCATCGCATTAAGCCATTCAAAAGTCCTGCGCATAGTCCAGTTTGCTAAACTCTTCTTTTTGTTTAAGTGTGAAAGCGCCTAGTGTATCAGTGTTCATCTATATCAGACCTTTTCTAGCTACACTATGGTGACACGATACTTCAACTCGCTTAGAGTAAACGGTACATTTGTAGTCTTTCTTTGGTTCTACCTTGCCCGCTGTGAAATAAAGGGTCCTTAAAAAAGTACTTCGGATGGTCTAAACATCTCTGTTCTGTAGTAATGCGCTGTTTTCCTGTCTCATTTTAAATCTCGTTCCAATCTCATTCGCCTCTTTGAAGAAAAATAGCTTCGGGAGTTCTCACACCTAAATTCTTTTTCCAGAGCCCCTGGTATTAAAGAGGCAAACCCGTTCGTGAGTACATTTGCTGAAAGACCAGGAAAGATGCACACACGATAGAAATGGCGGTCAAAGAAAAAAAAAGTATGTATCGGTAAAACCAAAACACAGCAGCCAGTGGAGAATGGAAATCAATTGAGGCGCCAAGTAACTAAGTCGCAGACGTGAGCTCACGGGCCCTTCACCCTCGCTAGCAAACCTTTGAGCGAGTTTCTATGGCACCTAAGAAGAGGGAGCGAAAGAAAAAAAAATAAACTCGCAGGCTTTTACATCTGCCACGTCGTGATATAGGCATGCTGCCAAAAGAAGCCTTTCATTTGCTTCATTGGTTTGAATTTCCTTTTGCCGTGCGTAAACAAACGCACCGCTACTTTCACGGAAGATAAGCAAAGTTCGCTGTCGGAAACTGTGAAGCAGCTTACCGCTTGCACAGCGACACGCAAACAAGTCCGCAAGCACGGGTGAACGAAGTTTCTTGTTTATAGAAGGGCCTGGGACGATGCTGAAAAACCGGGAGAGGTTAGCGACAGAAAACAAGCGGCCGGCTTCTGGTTAGTACTCTAGCGCGACCTATAGGACATAAAGAATGTTCCTTATTCCGTCCATCCATCCGTATCCACGAAGTACCGGTACAGCGAAACATGAAACAGGAAATGAAGTACAAGATTAACCCCTTCGTACTTCTCGAAGACTTCAACGCTGGCCCCACGGAAAACAACTGGCTGGTCCAATATACGACGTCTCGATACACTCTACGATGCATTCCGTATGACTGGAAGCAGCCTGGCGCGACCAGGGCAACGTGCATCGACATCATCTTTGCAAACTTCATGCTAGATCTGACAGAGGAATCATTGGCTCTATACTTCTGGGACGACGGAGCAGTGTTATTGAACGCAAAATGAAATTCACAGCTCCACACAACATATTTACGAATTATAAAGATTGTATATAACGGTACACACCACACTTTCTTTCATTTGCATGCGTGAGTGGGCAATGCACGGGTGGCTTGCGGTAAAACCATACGATCCAGCTGCTTTGCCCACTCATCATCATTCACTCCCTGGAGATGTCCCAATTTTTTTTCACAATTAGTCACGCGATAAAATTGCACTGACAGATCAGCATGCTCGAAATCTGCAGAAAAGAAAAAAGGAAAACAGCAAAGAAAAAAAATGAAACGGCAGGCTTGCGCGGAACGCGACGCACAGTCAAAGCGAAAGCTAGAATTGAGAGCGGCCTTTCAGAGCTGTTTCTTATCACTGTTTGGGTCACTGCTACAAGTACACTTGCTGGGTACCCGCCAAGCCATATATAATCACAATTTTTATGTATTTGGTCGGCATTCACTATGCTATTCGTCGTCATTCTTAGGAGAAGCTTGGTATCCCCTACGCACTTATTATGCATGACGTAGGTATGTGCCACAGCTAATCGGTTATGAAGAACAAGCTTTCGTAATGCGTCAGAGTGCTGGACGACCCACTCGTTGCGCGATTCGCAATGTGTAACGCCTGGTTGTTTCTTTGACGTTATAAAACACGTCATTACTCATATTAACACGATTCGTTTCCCGACATAAAGCCTGCCTAAGGCAAGTCTGGAACCGTGTTGCAAGCGTCGGCGTGGCTCAGTGCTATAATACTGGGGTGGCACGCACCGGACACGGGTTCGTGTCTTACTGCATCTTAAGTATTTCTTATTTACTCAGCTTTTTTTATTTCTTGTGATATCAGAGCCGGAGAGCGGCGGTGGTGGCGGACAACTAGTGCGCCACACGTAAACCGTGTTCTGATCTCATAGCAGCTTTCACTGTAAAATTAAAACAATGTGCTTGCAGTATGTGATGCCACCAAACTTTGCCTTGTTGACGCTACGTTGGCTATTCAAGCTATATAGGACTGCGAGGCTCGCCTCGTCCTTTTCTAAAGGCTTCATTCGACCTCTATAAGAAGCCAAAGGAGGATTTGCGAAGGCAGTCTTTCTTCCCTTTCGAACGAAGGGAGCGTTCTGCCATTAATTTTTCCACCATCGTGTCTTTCTCTGCACACGTGGACCCACGGTCGCCTCCCTGACTGAACGGTTCCGTTTTCAGTAAGCGAGATTTCCGACGATGACACGCCCTCTCGTATACAGACAAAGCAAAGGGGTTCCAGGGAGGCGGGCAAGGGTGTGGTGTGTGAGTTTTTATTTTTGCTTTAATGTACCACGCTAATGTGGGTTCATGTCTGCGAGTGTGCGCTACGTGCGTTCAATGCTCGCCACTTGGTCCACTTGGGTAATTTATATCACTGCGGAAGTCTGAAATGGCGCAGTTAGGGCAAGGACGGTCACCCGTACCCGTTTGTGACGTCAACGAACTGACGGCCACGACGCAACCGACAGGAAAGTGCACACGCACACATTCGGGTCAGCACCTCGGCTTTCTCTCTATAAACGCGCCTTTTTCCTATACGCCACCCTTGCATTTACAGCGGCGTATTTCTGAGAAAGTGCAGTCGTAAAGAGGGTTGTGTAAGTTTTTTCGGAACTTCTCAATCTATTTTTGTCGCTCGATTTTTAAGGCGTAGTACCGGACACTGGCCCCTTACTTGCTTGGTCGCTTACGCGCTCATCTCACCGTAGTGAACCTCAAGAGTCTGAGAAAGAAAAGCCCAAGAAGAAGTGAGCACACTGGACGCACCAAAAGGACATCTGGTCTTGCTCAGGCGGATCGGCAATGAGGACCTCGTTGTCAGTCACTTCTATAACCCCCTTTTCTATTTTTAATCTCCAGCTCGGAGGTACCTTAATTGCCTTGCGCGTGCCATTGCCCCGTCGCTTCTGTTAACATCATCCATCACGCACCGTATCTGGCCGTTATTCTAGTCACTGCAAACAAAATGAGACGCGTCATCATGTTATTCTTTCTAACCATCCTTGCTTTGTCTTCTTCTGGCAAAAAGTGTCATATAACTTCGTAGTTCTAAAAACCACACTACTGGGTGGCATACATAGACTTCCAAAAGACTGTGACCGGATCAGACTGATTGAAAACGTTCAGGACTGCGTCTGCCCTCTTCCCCAACCTTCTATCACCTTTTCTTCACCGCCGCTTTGTCATGTAAGCGTGCCAAATGCAAACGGAAGTGCGTCTAGCCAGTTGTTTTTCTACAAACACAATTAGTTGCACGCGTTTACATAAGTTCATGTCACATGGCCTAATTCTGGTTGTCAAAGGCAACAGGAGAGGGGGAGGGCAGCAATGCATAATAACGATGTGCATGGAACTGTGCGGTTCACAAACGCAAATGCATGTTTACGTCTCTAGCTATCGGGCCCTGGTTCTTACAGCTTACTGTGAACGGATGAAACTTAAACGGTTTTGGTTTCAGCTAGGCAACAGCGCTTTCTCATCGTACGTAAATTTATTCGAAGGAGCTTCCTTCTTTGGTGATGGTGAATTTCATTCAAACCTTACACGTACTTATGAAGTAGTTTTGCTAGAGTGATATACTTGAAGAGTGTGAAGTCGGACAGGCTGGCATTTCAGAGTTATTGCATGTCTATGTGTAGTAACATTAACCCAGTATATTTACCAACCGACGCTTAGTTATGCTTTGAGTATATAATGTAAACGACATTCATGCAGTGATTATTTATCCGAACCAACTCGTTTACCGGAACTAATGAAGGGCTAATTTATTCTGGGTGTGCTACTCAAAGGATTCCGTGAATATTAGCGCAGTGCAGAGGCAAGTCGTCGTTAGTTCAAACGCATACATTTTAGGAGCGAAGCTCCTTATGGCGTGGCTTGGGCGTCCCTCGTATGTAACCACCAGTGGCACATACCCGAAATAGGTATAACACTTGACCTCCAAGGTGGTGCCAGTGAGAGATTTCTTCTGTGCGTTGTTTAACAATAAAAAATAGTGCTCAATGTACATGCCAATGGCTGCTAATGGGGAATGAGAGACATGAGCAATCGGCTTTTAGTCAACGCGCACGCTGCGATCCACATTAGCAGCCATTGGCATGTACATTGAGCACTATCGGACAAGAAAGGGATGCTACATTATACTCGCTGGGTGTAACCTCCTTAGCTTTAGAAAGTGTGCGTGTGCCACCTCTCGTTTAGTCCTTGGAATGTCCGCTGGATGGCGGTGCTTCTATATGGGGAATATATGATAAAAAGATGCGAGATGGTGGGACTTGGAGTGTTGAATAGATGAACGAACGGGCACACAAACAGATGCATGGATGGACGCATGAATGGACGCAGGGGCGGATGCACGAAAGAACGCAGGGACGGGCGCACAAACAGACGCATGGACGGTCACACAGACGGACGCATGGACGGACGAATGCTTCGCCCCACTCTCCATCATTCACTCCGTGGATATGCTGCCATTTTTTTTTGAACTGAGTTCAAGAAGAAACGATTGCAATGCAGAAAAGTGACACATTGACGACCTTTCAAGTAAATTAGAAAAAAATCCCCTCATACGTGGGACGAAGGAAGAAGGCACAAATGAGTATTAAACCTTACGCAACGAGAAATTCGTGACACAAAGCCGCACCGCACAGAGTCTGAGATAATTCGTTTAATGCCTTGAATTACTGCGAGCAAAGTAATAAAAACAAACTGAAAGCAATATGTCAGAAAAGATTTACTTCAACGACGATTATAAGAGAAACACTTTTACGCCGACTTCTTCGCCATTGTGATGCACCTATAATGATTGCGTCACGCAAGCCCTCTTCAGGACCTGCTGCTGACACCTCCGCAACTTTTGTTCTTCATACGATATGACCCTGTTCTTTTTTTCTGCTTCGACTGCACGGTGCTCTTCCGGTGCTGAATTTCCTAACGACTGTTTCATAGTGCACAGAATCTGCCAAGTCTGCTGGTCATCGCAAAAATGAAGGCTTTTACAAGGACTAGGTCAACCAGTGTGTGGGCGATGCCTGCGATGGCCGGTCAGCGTTGAATAACAGGTTGATATTTCCTTCCTTCCTTTCTTTCTCTCTTTCTTTCTTTCTTTCTTCCTTTCTTTCTTTCTTTCTTTCTTCCTTTCTTTCTTGCCTTCTTTCTTTCTTCCTTCCTTTCTTTCTTTTCTTTCTTTCTTTTTTTTCTTTCTTTCTGTCTCTACTCTTTCCTCTTTCTTTCTTACTTTATTTCCACCGTAAACTGAGCGTGTGTACAACGCTCGCAGAATGTTCACTCTTTTTGGTGTTTTGCAAAGCCGAGCCGAAAAATGGGTGCATTGTAGCAACAAACTAAAGGGAAATTCCAGTCGATGCCGTATCTAAGAGGCCGTAGCATAGGTACATGTATAGTTTACGCGTTTACTGTCTCTTTACTTGTTTCCTCGGCAAGTTATGACAAGCAGCTGGCATCGAAAAGCAGCGCCATACTAAACTGCTCGTCCAACTCTGTATCAAAACTTCGGCCATACGTGTCCTGTGTAGATTGTTATACGGCATAATATTTGAAATGCTGGAAGCAAATGTAAAGTTGCGCGGTTGCGGACTGCCACGCATTCGATTTTTGCCTTGACTTTATCCAGTTCACCTTGGCATCATACGTACGTGTCTTTTTTTATTTTAATCTGTTTCTTATCCACCATCCCTTTGTTGTTGATACTTAACAGTGTGACAGAAGATTTTCAGCAAAACCCAGTTCATGTATACGTCAATGTGATTAGTGTTGAGGAGGAGGATGAAGTAAAAGAAGGAAAGGCACGAAGGTCAACCAGACGAGTGTCCAGTTTGCAATGGTGCTCTGGGCGAAGGGGATTAAGGGATTAAAAGATAGAGATATAGATAGAATAGGACATAGAAAAAGGTACACATAAGCCTAAAGTAAGCTGCCTCGTTGCATAGTCGTCGACACAGAATTTCAGGCGTAGCTCGTTGCGCTGTAGAATTATGGTGTCTATACTGAAGGTTTGCAACCGCTGAACATAGAACATCTAGTATTTGTTGTACGGACTCCACGTATGGTGATTTCAGCCTGCAGACAAACACGCGAAGCGGGCCCAGCAGTGATCGAATCACTATGAGGATTGTCGTGTCTTCTCTATGGGAACTTGTCAGTCATGGATTCAGGTTTCACACTTGCCGACATGCGCAGTGGATCTGCATGTCACTGCGGCTTCAAAAACGGAGGACAAGCAGGGTCAGTTGTGTCCATGCCTTGTACGTTGTTCTGGTTTGTAGTGGCCGTCGCCGATCCATGTGCTGTGGCTTCGGCAATGTAGGCCTCGAGGAATACACAGCAAAAATATGTCTCATCGTATTTTGGTTCATACCAGCCGCGTAGAGTCCGTACGGCAAAGGAGGTAAAGCAGGTCGTCGAATGTGCGCTGCGTATAGCGAGGCATTGGATTTCTCTGAGGAACTTTGGAGTCGACGGCGCCTGTTTTTCGATGGTTGCGGCAACCCCTTGATACGACTAATCATCTCTCGCTATTTGTATCAACACAGCGCTCTGTTTTTTTTTTCATTTTTGGACAATCTTTTGAGGAAGCTTCGTGGGGTCCATGTGGGGTCCATTGCAATTGGAACAAACGAGAACATCGGCCTTACAACGGTCAGCGAAATGGGTTTCAGCGCACCGAGAACATACTTACTTGCCTTCGCATACGCTACTCCCATGACTGAGCTTCATGCAGTTGTTACATTGCAGTGGCTTCGGCAATATATATATATATATATATATATATATATATATATATATATATATATATATATATATATATATATATATATATATATATATATATATACGTAAAGAAACCTTTCTGTTTTTCGACGTGTGTCTTCTTTTTAGTCATACTATTTACCGGCGTCCAAGAATTTATTCCCTGCAATTATATATATATATATATGTCTTATAGGATAACGGAAGAGGCCTATCCTTGCATACGAAAGTAGAGAGATGTCTTTAAGACCTATTTAAAACTTCCGTCTTGACCAGGCGGCACAAGGCGGAGCTGGAAAAACCGCATTTAATTTAATTCGTAAGCTTTATTCTCAACCGAAACATAATAATCAACCGATATGCATTAGGGCACAACGCAGTAGGGCGCAAATGTCACTGGTGAGAGGGGGGGGGTACTGCTCGTGGGGCTAGGAGCCTATACTACCGCATCTTGTGCATACACTTTTCGACTCAAAGCCAAAGACGGGTATTCCGGAATGATTAAACGACTCTCGAGATAAAGAAGGCTCACTTTTGCTAAGTGGCACACCTGAGACATTCATAACGTCTGGAAACCAGGGGTCTTAGACCCACTTTCTTCCCATCGACATTAGCTGCACTAATGGATTTGCGTTGCCAACTCATTTGACGCGACCTGACACACGCATGCACTTAGACATGCTAGATGACACCATCCTCTGCTAAAAAAGGAGCACAGCGGCCATCATGCAGCGGTTCTGGTAATTTGAATTCCACCCTCATTGCACTAGCCCCCCTCCCCCCATTGGAATGACAGCGAGGTGCCCAAAGAGTGTGCTAGAGCGTCAAGCTACGCGGAAGAAGAGAGCGCACTTGGTCGCGCAATCGACACCAAGACTGTAATGAGGTTTCCCGCTCCACTTGAACAAACAGCAAAACAGTAACCTCCCCTTTAGCTTCAGCAAACCTATGGTCTTTTCTATGATATTTTTTCACGTCGTTCCAATGTAAGCTTTCCGACCGATGTTTGTTTTTCAACGAAATTGCTAATCCGGTGTTGAGGGCTTGGAAGACGCTTTAATGAACACGATGAAGTGCAAACACAAACACACACAAAGATATAAATGAACGAGCGAATAAACAAGCGTGCGTGCGTGTTTTTACGCATTTGTTTAAGACTTTAAGACTTTACGCTTCTTAGTACGCTGATGAAAGGAAATCGGCATATTGCAAACATTTAAGAAGTATACGGAGCTTGTATACGGTGAACTAGAATTTCTTAATTGAAAGGACGAAAGTATACAATAGCCAATTTTAGTGCAGGCGAAGAGAAGCGCAGGTGTTCTGAAATAAGCCGGAGCTTTAGCGGGTGACTTCTCTTGAACGATTGCAGCTGTCGAAAAGTAAAACCTGTGAATGCTCGCAATTTCGATCATCGAGCTGCCTCGAGACTGAGGTTTCACACGAGGCCAAGAAGGGTGCGAAGTTTCTGTGTATGTATAGGAGGAACAGATTCGCAGCATCCTTAGTGAATGCTTCGATAATACGATAGAAAAGTTCCGACAAAGTTGCCGGATTAACCATTTCGACACCGCCTACACAGACGTACTGCACAACTGATGACTACGCATGAAACTATTGTATATTTTAAATCCCAAAAAATACAGTCTAGTAAAAACATTTGCCTCTTAGAACTCAAGACAGATGAAAAGGCCGTGTGTGCTCATTTTAACCTCTATTTGTCAGGTTGTCAAGAAAGCGTCTGCTTTCGCAATATATTTCAACGAAGTAGTTCCTATAGCGTCGACGAGCATTGTTTGTTCTGATTTTACAAAATGTCCGACATTGTATTTTAAACAAAAATACCACCACTGCAAAACTTGACCTGAGCAATGGCGAGGCTTCTTCGATAAATTAAATTCAGGAAACGTGGTCTGTAATAGTAATAGGATATTGAATGCTTTGAGAAGATATCAATAAACAACCAGATTCAAATTTAGGGTGATTGCCCCAGCCTAATGTTCCCTGTAGTGTTGGCCGTACTTGCATTTCTTGGGGCTGTTTCTACAGTTCATTTAGAGCGCCGCCGTTCAAGGCCAATAGCAAAGCTACATGCAGTCTCCGCTCACACGATCTGCATAAATTTTTAGCAATGGTGCACCCACAGTTGGGAGTAGTGGGACGTCGTAAGAGTTTCTTCATAATCTATAAACATTTTTTTGTCGACATCGGCAGTTTTGCTGAAAATTTCATTTTTTTCATAGCATGGCTCTGTTAAACTGTTCTCAATCTCAAGAAGGACAGAAAGCTGGGCCAATTGGTTACAATAAGTCAACATATTTTAACAAAGCGCACGACTACGCGAATACAAGAGAAGAAGGGGCAAACCGCAGCGCTGACTCACAACCAAATTTTTTACCGAAAAAAATATTAACAGAAAAGAAACACATCAACCTTCACACCCATGTGACCACACCACGGCAATCAAAAGCAGTAATAGCTGACATTTTGAACAATGTAAAAACCTTAATACATGGCACATGTACTCTCAAACAGCATAAAAGTTAACATATCGTGCTATCTAAGAACCTAACCTCACAATCATGTATGGCTATAAAAGGCACGCTAATGCATTGTTCGCCTCTTTCTTTATATTATATGCTTCAAATATTTCTCGTGTAGTTTGATCTCCGTGTGTCGACAGCACTTTTGCTTCATGAAAGATAGGTGCTTAATGGCACTGCGCAACATGTTGGGGCACATGTGAGTATACATTTCCGGGCAAAAAACGTCTGTGTTCTAACAACCTAATGTTAATGCATCTACTTGTTTGGCCTATGTATACACGACCACAGGAAAATGGAAAACGATACACAATATCGTTCCTGCACTGTACAAAAGGAGTTACGTTTTTCACCCCACAGCTTTTTTTGGCTACTGCTGATACGCGCTTTTTACGTTTCAGCAGTAACCAAAGAAAGCTGTGGGGCCAGAAACGTAACTCTTTTTGTACAGTGCAGGAAGGATATTGTGTATCGTTTTCCGTTTTCCTGTGGTCGTATATACACAGGCCAAACAAGTAGACGCATTAACATTACGTTGTTAGAACACAGACGTTCTTTGCCAGGAAATGTATACTCGCATGTGCCCCAACATGTTGCGCACTGCCATTGCGCACATATATGTTTCATGAAGCAAAAGTTCTATCGACACACAGAGATCAAATTACACGAGAAATAAATGAAGCATATATTATAAAAAAGGGGGCGAACAATGCACTATAGCGTGCCTCCTATAGCCCTACATGACGGGGAGGTTAGGAGTGTGGCAGCTTGGGCTAGTTGGCATGACATGACGATAGTTATAGCGCGAGAACAGACCGACCACAAAGAGACAAGAAGGGCACGTGTAGCGCTCGTGTCTTTCGTGTCCTTCTTGTCTCTTTGTGATCGGTCTGTTCACGCGCTATAACTATCGCAGGGAAGTTAGGCGGTCAGATAGCACGATATCTTAACTTTTATGCTGTTGGAGAGTACATGTGGGATGTATGAACGTTATTTAATTGTTCAAAATGTCAGCTAACCTCTTTTTTTTGCCTTGTTATCGTCACATGGGTGTGAAAGTTGATGTGTTTGTTCCTTTACCGTTTACGTTTTTTTAATAAAAAATTCAGTTGTGAGTCAACGCTGTGGTTTATTTATGTTTCTTTTGTGTCCGCGTAGTCGTGCGCTGTGTTAAATTACGTCCTTGATCTCATTTACGTATATACAACGGCCACGCCAGAAAACATGACGTTGCATCTACCGGTGTGAAGTCTTTGTGTTACAGATTACAAAGACGCCAAAAAGTTTTCTTGAACGAAAGGCATAATAAAAAATGAAGAATAATGACATGCTTGCACAGCACTTTTAATCAGTATACTTGCATGTGTGCGATGTTTTTGTGATCCATGCAAATGCTCATTGAATAAACGGAAGTGCAGTGTTCAACGTAATACTGAATTTGTATGCACCACTAGAAATTACCAAATGTATTTGATAAGTGGCAAAGCAAAGAATAAAATAGCTTGCGTCACAGGTACTGCGTGTGTTGGTTCCATAGTTAACGTCTTTTTTGCCTCTGTTCCTGATCACGTGCGACTACACGTCACGCCTGCCTCCTCATTATGTTTTCATGTTTAAGGCATGCTACTTCCCACTAGACTACTCAATGCGCTCGCGGCACTCCTGCTCCAAGTGCTTCTTCGCAAAAGTGGGCATAAGAAAGTTCAAAATTTTCCGTAAATTCGGGCGCGTTCCTTCTGTAGGGCCGGTGTTTTAGTCGTTTATCGTTGTAGCAGTTGTACTTCTTGATTTATATTTTCATATAGTGAAGACGCCTCATATTTTCTGCTATTCCGAGAAAGCAGCACGTTTGAATGCGAGAGACGTCTAATAAATTTAAGTGGTTCAAATTTATTTGCTTTCATTATTGTTACTACTTGCTTTTTTTCTTTGGAAGATTAATCTTTTTGCTTATGTATCGCAAGAGTGTGTGCCCTATGCGCGCAGTCCGAGAAAGCTATTCATGTCTTGAATGTGTTTAGATGATTCTAAGAGAAAGAACAACAAAACAAACGTACTCGATCGTTTGCCTGCCTCGTTTTAGGCGCTTACTTTTTATCTCACCGTTATCTGACGTCGTTTCAATCTTCTTCGAAGTAACGACATTTTCCCTTTTCTTCTCGAAAAAAAAACCTAGACAGTGTCTACCTAGATGGTCGTAAAGGGCCATAAAATCCACGGGCCGAGCCGAACATGGCGACTGCGAGCACACTCCCTGCCTCAGCTGAGCGCCGAACTCTGGGGGCGCATTTAGAAGTGTGGCAGCTTGGGCTAGTTGGTATGGCAACGGTGATCATTGCGCTGTCGTCTTCGTAAGCCTTGCTTACTACAACTTGCCTGAAGGACGGCTCGACCGCTGTGTCCCCGTGAAAAAGAAAATGTGTTTACGTTGAGTGCGGACGTTCCCATCAGGCCCTGCGTGAAGCTATATACCCCATAGCTGTCAGCGCAGCGAGGGGCTGGACATACCCGTAATATTTATTATCCGAGGTTTGACACGAGAATAATGGGAATAAATAAGAAACAATGAATAGACAAGAAATATATTCTGTGTGAATTAGAAACCCCACTCCCAGTTCTCTCCTGTCAGCCAAGTCCCGATAGCGAAGGACGTGCCCATTCTGTAGCACCGTATAGGCCTCATCTGTCCTCCTAACCTCACTCAGGCCTATTATATCCCATTTAACACCCTCTAGCTCCTCGAATAGTACAGCTAGACTTCTTTCACTAGATAAGGTTCTAGCGTTAAACGTTGCCAAGTTCAGGTTCCAATGGCGGCCTGTCCGGATCCAGAGATTATTAGCACCCTCTGCTGCGTTGCAGATCTGACCGCCGCCGTGGTCAGTTGCTTCGCAGCTGCTGGGGACTGAGGGCCGTGAGTTATTTGACGTATGCATGTGGGAGGTAGTGGCCAGATACTGCACCAAAGTGGCCAATCCTTCTCTGGCGAGGGAATGCGTTCCCGGCGGTGGTTACCGGTCACCACGCAGATCTTTTTAATCGGTTGGGAACTGCGCGGCACCGGGATTTGAACCACAGACCTTTTGCATGCGAGGCGGACGCTCTAAGCACTACGCCATCGCTGCTCAACCAGGTGGTGCTGAGAGTTGAACCCCCGGCCTCAAGCTTCGAAAAGGAGTTCGTTTACGTCTGGGAAACATACCCGTGTTTAATGAATGAGAACACGACCACATCCAAACCAAATGAATACGCGGTAGAGTAGTGCAGGGGCCGCATTTTTTAGCACTAGCGCGGCTCAGGCTCGCTGATTGCGTTGAAGGCTCGGCCGAGCCCGACGCTGAAGTGTAACGAGCCCGTTTGGCCTGGCCCGACGTACAAAACAAACTCCTTAACCCGGTTTGGTCTCCTCCAGCCCAATGATGCTGGGTCGGATCATTATGATGGTTTCAACGAGGACAAGATAGCGTTTATATATAATGCGGAATTTTATTCAACTTGCCTTAATGAAACATGAGAAAACTGTACATTACAGCCATTATATACATAACTTGAAGTTGTCGTGTAAAAATAACAAGCAGGACAAGAGTATGACCTCGTAGACGGATAATAGGAAAACCTATCTTGTGTGAGTTTACCTTCTGTGTTTGCGTTTATTTGCACTCCATATGCCTAAAGAAAAGGTGAATCGAGACAAAAGATTTATTGGTCGCAAATAAATTCGCTTTTAAGTGGTTCACCTGAGGCAGTTGTTTGACGGGCTAACTAATGAATAGAATGAAGCCAAGCTATGCTACCTGGCGGGTGTTCAAACTGTTGCTTGCTCGGCCACGAAACATCTCAGTTTTAGGGTACCGTTCTGTATTATTATTTTATTTTTCGCTGCACAACTCTGTGATATGGAGTAGCCGAGGCAATAGGCTCCTCAACCTCTCCACAGCAAAACAGTTAAAACAGAACAGAACAGAAACATCTCCAGTGGCCACTCTTTGCGAATTTACATAGCTATATGGTGTTAAACCTACGATTGCACCTGTGCACGTTGGTAACGATGAGTGCCCAATCAGCTGGTGCTCCTTATTTTATTAGCGTTAGGTGGGCGCAGGTGCCCGTGTTTTCAAGGCATGTTAGTAATTGAATTCTTTTGTGGTTCGGGCATTTCGGTACATCCATTTTTGAAATGGGTAGCGTGAAAAACCAGGACAACAAAAGAAGTACAACAAGCCACACGGCGCCTTCCAACAACTAACTTCATTTAAAAGAACGCACACAATTAAACCCTGACCAAGTGCAATGCGTTGGCACATCATCGACAGTCAAAAAAAGAGAAAAAGAATCGTTACCAACTACCTCGAATGTCAATTATTCTGCATGCCTGTGCACGCGTGTGGTGCTTGTTCCTGATCGTTTCCACGCGGCACACTTTCAGTTGTCTCCGCTACATGCACACCACTTGTTAAGCATAACACACCATAATGCTCTTCTGTCAGTCGTCAAGTCACTTCAGATATCTGACTGCGTTCCACTCGGACTCGGAGAAGGAAACGTTCTCTTTATACTACACATAAAGAACGTTTTAACAGTTTCACGGAATTAAAGAAAGTCAACGTTACTTTACGGGTTCTAGCACCCACACACACAAAATATATCTCTCTCTATGCGAAAATGTTTATCACTTCCAACGTTTCGGCAGGAGGGCGTGCCTTCGTCAGGGAATACACCGGGCCCATGCAAAAATGAACTTCTCACATACATGAGTATGACGGGGGCCCACAACTCGTGCTTGACTATATACGTCATAGATATAGCATATATCATGTTACTATCAATAGACATAGGCACTAATCCGATATGGTCAAGACTTCATGAAAAAAAATTGTGGGAAAGAAACAGATTTCAAGTACAAAGTGGGGGAAATGCGCACGTACAGGTAACCCTGTAGATATCATTGTGGAAATCGATAAAAAAAGGAATTCAGCCAAGAAAATTATTACACCTTCAGTGCGGCGAATATGTGCAATGAGCAAGGTGCACCAAGGTGCATCACAGCGGAGGTGTGCAGCAAATGAATTCAAAAAAAAAACGTTTCGAAAGGCTAACACAAACCAGTGTAAAATAACAAAAACAAGTAGGTAAACAGCAACAGCGGTGAAATTGTGCAGTGAACATGTATAACAAATGAAGTTTGCCGATGGTAAAAAGGGTAAGCCAACAATAAATTGAAAGGTGAAATATGAAATTTAAAAATATAAGATATAGAAAGGTCACAGTGATGAGAATAAATTCAGCAAGATGCGCCACAATAGCCAGCGAGAACAGGTCTAAAACAAGCAGAAAAAATGCGAAAATGTGGCTGATTAGCAGGTGTATGCGAGAATGGCTGATCTATGACGTGGTGCTGAATGTCAGCTTTCCAGTGCTTTCTTTATTAGCAGATAATACGGGCATACATTTAGAGATAAATAAGGAAGAATTTGCGCTCCTCCCTTTCGTGGTGTGATCGAAAACCAGATTCCGATATCCTTGTTGTAAGTTGGTCAAGTGAATGCCCTGGTATGCTGACGTGCTTCGAAAGGGGCAGGTTAGGAGATGTGGTCACGTGTGCCTTGAGGTTATTGAAACGCAATATAAATGGCGTTTCTGTGCGACCTATATATTGAAATTAGCAAGCTGAGCATTCCAGCAGATAGACTCAGTTGCTGGTATCGCAGTCAAAACTCCCTTTATTTTCATTGTAAAATTGGACGCCAAACTTTCAACTGATGTTGCGGTAGTCATGTGACTGCTGACCTTGCACCGTGGCTTAAGGCAGGGATGGCAACCAGAATAAACGGGAGACCTGAATGAAGTCGGTTGTCTTTGATGACGTCAGTATGTCGCGCAGGTTCCTTGATCGTCGGTATAGTACGCGTGGTGATTCACAAAAGAATACTTTCCAGGCGACCACTCTGCATGAGGATGTTGTGGTGTTCTTTTAAGATGTAATTCACGTTCTGTATCGTTGCAGAATGCGTCAGGACTTGATTAGTAGATGGTTGCTGTTAAGTGCGCTCCTTCTAGTTAAAAAGCTCGCGTCTGTCTACTGCCGTGGCACGATTATTAGCGTCGTCGATTATTCGAGGCGGGTACTTTGGACCTGTAAGTGCATCACGCAGCTTCTCACAGTTATCGTGAAAGTCCGATTGCGCGGAGCACAACCTTTGTTCATGAAGTCATGACCATCTCTCATTAGTGCCTATGTTTATTGGTTGTAACATGATATATGCTATATTCATGACGACTATAGTTAAGCATGTGTTGGGGGCCCCCGCCGTACTACGTATTTAAGGTGCCTTTTGCGTGTGCCCTGTATTTTCTGACGAAGGCAGGCCCACCTGCCGAAATGTTGGAAGTAATAAACATCATTTTGGCACGTTCGTTCATCGTTTCTTAACGCATACAAAGCCCTGAATCCGCAGAACACATACACATATATATATATATATATATATATATATATATATATATATATATATATATATATATATATATATATATATATATATATATATATATATATATATATATATATATATATATATATATATATATATATATATATATATATATATATATATATATATATATATATATATATATATATATATATATATATATATATATATATATATATATATATATATATATATACATATCCCGTTCACAATTATTTGGTAAAAGAGGCTTTGCCGCTAGAACGATATATCTGCAGAGAACCATGCTTTCAAGAGCTTGGCGAAGCAATCGTACTGCAAAAGCGATGCGGCAGTTGCTTTCACAGTTCTAAAGGATAGATGAACTCTGCTTGAAAACGTCACGAGGAAAACAATATTTTTCAGGCAAAAGCCACTACACAAAATCAATGGCCTTTTGAAATCCGATATTGGTATTAACCAACAACGTCGCTCAATTAAAGAGAGAGATAAACTGAGAAATAAAATAAGAACCTAACATGAAAGTTGAGCTATGGAACTACTTCAAATGGGCAGTAATGTTTTTGTTGATTTCCACAAATAAAGAGCAGATATGTCTCCACATGCGGGAATTCGTGCTTTGCGATAACAACTAATGCCCACTCAAGTGAGGTTCATGCTGTTGCTGTTCGCATAATCATTGCCATGTGATACGTACTGACAGCGCATGTGCAGTAAGCCCACGAGTCTTCACAGGGTCTTCGGATACAAAATGTTCAGTTGGCTGCAACAGCCTTGAGTTAAAGGGGGCGTATAGTAAATAAACAAGATGCTTGGGCATGTTGGTACGACATAGCAGGAGCAGAACAGTGAAAACCCCGGAGCACAAGTTGTTGCCCTTTTCTTGTGTTCCGTCTTCTTTTGCGCTGTTTTCTTTCCGCTAAGGCAAGCTGAGCTCGGTTAGTGTTTCACCTTTCGCTTGCCAGGGTCATCTTATACACGCGTAATATAAGCTCACTAGCGTTTCAGCTGCGCTACAGAGTATATGCCCAGGTCTGTGTGTAGCGAAGGGTTGACGTAGAGATATGAGCAATGAAAAGTCTCGTGTTGGCATAGCCACCAAAGCAACGTTACTTGGGAGTTTCGGGAACCTATACATAATAATGACATGCACACCCTGGCAAGGCGCTAGAAACAGTGCTAGGTACCTAATACAACAGGAGAACGGTGATCTATAGTGAACACATGGCTCTTACATTCACACGACACCCACTAATAATCATCTCAAATTAGGGCGCGTCAAATACATGTCTCATTTTTCAAGTCTGGAGGGTCACGCTAAGCCTTCCACAGACTATCTCTCCTCCGAAACACACACACACAATTACACAAACACACACATACACAACACACACACACACACACACACAACCTACGAGGGTGCCCTTAATTGACTGGCGCAGCTTTCAATAAATATTGATCTATCTGTTTTATTTTTATACAAATCGCTATCATTCTGGCGTGGTGAGCATTAAACAAGGGTTTCAAAGCACGAACACTTCCCAACAGCAATTTGTTTAAGGCGTTCTTAAAACTCGGTGCAGCACTTATGGCACTTTCCGTGTCGTCATCGACCTATGAGTCATTGCCAATAAGCGCAGGCCTGCCCCATTAACGACTTAACTGTTGCGTAATCTAAATTAAGTGAGTGTTGCTGCTGGGAGAGCCTAAATAGCCTCCACGGTCACTCGGCTTAAGGCGGTGAACGAAAGGATCATATGTATTTTCGCGTCGCCGTGGCTTCAAACACTAATAATAAAGCCGTAGAAAAAGATGAAGAAAAAATACAAGATTCTTCTCTTCCTAACGTATGATTACCCGAAATTGATTTTTCTTCATAACCTAGAGTTCTCAGAATTTTTTATTAAAATCCAGCGGTAAAGTTTATGGTGGTGACATTCAGAGTCTTTGAATTAAAGGTTTTGCTAATGAGGAAGAAAATTTCCTGCTGGCATGTTAGGGCTTTAATGATAAGCTTGCAAATGCAGACATGATATAAAGGTGACACTGAAGGCACAATTAGATGTCATGGTTAATATTTTTTGCAATTTAAACACTTAATAAAAAGCCCTTTTCTTCGGTTGAATCTGCACGGGCTAGCACATTGCTGTTGAATGCAAGTCAGTGCAAATAGATAGCATGCGAGCCATTAGTGCGTAGTTTAAATTTTAGGATTTATCTGGCGGAAGAGCATCTCAGACAGCAAAAGAGAGAGGGAGAAACCAGCTATACAGAACGATCGCAGTCCGCAAATGGCCTGCCATGCTAAATGCCTCTCCTGTTTCCTCATATATTGTGTGATTGCGTATACATACAGTTGTTGGGTGCTGGCTACGTCAAGCGCCTAGTAACCTTGTGGGTTGAAGCTACGATCTCAAGCTCTAAGTGAAGCTACAAGCTACTTTCACACAGAGATACCAGCCGCAACCAGGACCGTTCGTAGCTTCAAGCGTATCTTGAAGGTACGAATTTTAATGCTTACGGCTTGTGGCTTTATTTTCTCACTTTATTTGTTTCAAGGGCGAAACTCCGTATGCCGTAATATAGGTCGTGCGTCCGCAATGTATGTAGTAGTAGTCATCATTGTAGTAGTAGGCAGCCACCTCTCGTTTAGTCTTTAGAATGTTCGCTGGATGGCGGCACTTCCATATGATGAATATATGACGAAAATATGCGAGATGGCAGTGCTTGGAGTGTTCACTACATGGATGGATGGACCGACGCACGGACGAATGCATGGACGGACAGAGAGACAAGCAGACAGACGGACAGACAGGCATACAGATCCATGGGCGGACGGATAGATGGGTGCACGGACGGACGCATGGACGGACGAATGGACGGATGCATGAATGAACGAATGTACGGATTTACGCGTGGACGGACCGATGGATGGACACACGGAAAGATGCGTGGATGAACGCACACACGAACGGACGCACGGACAACGATCGGACGCACGGATGGACGCATGGACACACAGATGGACGCACGTGCGGACGGAAGCGCGCACGGACTGACGGATGCTTTGCCCCACTCATCATCATTTAGTCCGTGAATGGGCTGTGTTTTTTTTTTCTGTAGAACAGCTTGGCATCGGCAGCGGGCACCCTGAGGGACGAAAGCCCCCGGCCGCCAACCTTGGGGACTTGAACAATCACGAATAAAGCACGCCACACAACACTGTGTCATCGTGAACGTTCATTACGTTGTACAAGGCACCATCCGGACGAGCGGAGGGACTAGGCGTCGACCACACCTCGGGTTACGGCTTTTTACGACAGCGCTAATTGAGACGGTCGACGCTGCGAAGGTTTCTCGCTGAATCAATGGGAGGTGCAGAACTTCGTCTTGGCCGGTCTTCGTTAGACCTCTGCGGCTGACATGAAAAGCCCTTTCAAACACGTGCAGGGGCGACCCTAGGTCCTACCCACACGCACATGCGTATAATGATGCTCTCTCACGAGGATGTATTACCGCCTCGTGGTGGTAAGCGTGTTGGCGATAGTTTTGCCGTCATAATATCAGTGCTAGAGCTTTGCTTGCATCTTGTCCCTCCTGTAATAAACAAATTGTGAGCGCACCATGACAGTCCGAAGGTTAACTTCCAGCTTGTATCAGGAGAGCGTCGGCTTTTCATTTACGAAGAGGCGGAGATTTGAGGACTGGCCTGTCGTAATGAGGTAAACTTTTTGCAGAGTTTGCTGCGCACTAATGATTGAATTTCTGGAACTCGATCTTCATGAAACCACCGCTGAGCCGATCTTGAGTTTTCAAAGTGTTGATACAGCTACGCATGAAGCTTCCTAATTCTACCAAAATTCTTGTCCGCCCTAGGTCTAGTTATTCGTAATAATATCTGTAATATTCGTACGTTGCATCTGATGCAATGTGATCGGCTCTCACTCGCTGACCACAACTTCCTCCTCACCTTCCTCTAGTAAACACCCTTTTTTTCTTTCCTCGTATCTTTATCTTCCTGAACTCCTTTCCGTTTGTAATGTGAATGATTCGATTATTGATATGTGGGGTTCAACGTCCCAAAACCACCATATGATTTTGAGAGACGCCGTAGTGGAGGACTCCGGAAACTGCGACCTCTTCGTGTTCTTTAACGTGCACCCGAATCTGAGCGCATGGGCCTACAGCATTTTCGCCTCCATTGAAAACGCAGCCGCCGCTGCCGGTATTCGATCCCGTGACCACCATGGTGGGGCATTTGTAATTTTCATCTCAGGCGAGCAGAAGCGGTTCTTTTTAGGGGAACATTACTAACCCGCTTCTTGTTCTTTGTGGGAGGTTTTTACACTACTACTACTACTACTATTACTACTACTACTACTACTACTACTACTACTACTACTACTACTACTACTACAATAACTGCTGCTACTGCTGCTACTGCTGGTGCTGCTACTCCTACTACTACCACTACTACTCTAGATAGATATGTTGGGCTTAGCACCCCGAAACCACCATATGAATATAAGCATCTTTGCCACTGAAATAACAGAAAAAAGAACGCTCATCATCCTAGAAAAGGTAACATATCTCAAATTCACGGCAGAAAACTTCAACACAAAATGGTGAATCGAAAAGACTCGCTCTATTTTTTTTCTTTTTACGCGAAATGGAGTTATTAGTACCAATAATAGATTCTCCGTGTATAGATTTAAACGCCGAGAGAATAAGGAGCGCCTAACGAGCATGCTCACTATAGAGACTCTGTTTCTTCAATTGCTAAGAAATTTTTTGGGATCTTGCTTGTTTTTTTTTCCATGGAGTCTGATATTTTCATTTCTGCGCGATGCTGTCTACGAGAAACCTAGCATGTGAAAAAGGACATATTCAAGAAATCGTCGTGAAACTTTCGTATCTCCATAAGCCGACCTAATTACAGACAGACAGACAGACAGACAGACAGACAGACAGACAGACAGATAGACAGATAGATAGATAGATAGATAGATAGATAGATAGATAGATAGATAGATAGATAGATAGATAGATAGATAGATAGATAGACAGACAGACAGACAGACAGACAGACAGACAGACAGACAGACAGACAGACAGACAGACAGACAGACAGACAGACAGACAGACAGACAGACAGACAGACAGACAGACAGACAGACAGACAGACAGACAGACAGACAGACAGACAGACAGATAGATAGATAGATAGATAGATAGATAGATAGATAGATAGATAGATAGATAGATAGATAGATAGATAGATAGATAGATAGATAGATAGATAGATAGATAGATAGATAGATAGATAGATAGATAGATAGATAGATAGATAGATAGATAGATAGATAGATAGATAGATAGATCCCCCCATTACACGTGTAAGCGCTTCCTTGCGCAACCACGCCGATTGGCTAAATAACCATCGAGATGGTCGTGGAACTTTCCAATTCAATTACGTGCACAATGGAAACATCGCAGATTCTTCTAGAACTTACGTGGTTGCTATGGCGATAACACTGGAATATTCAACAGCAAATGTATAAATGCCGACACTCGTTACGGCTTGTTAGTTGATCGATGGCCGACGCTCTGCTCGCCCCGCTATCAGTACCACTGTACATCGCTGTAAACTGACTTTCCTTTGACTGGCCACAAGTTCAGCCAAATAAACAGTTTTGTTTTGGACATTGTCGTCTCTGCCTCTGTCAAGTCACGGCCCAATGAGAAAGAATTACGTCAGTCATGACGCCGTATTTACAAAGCTTCCGTAAAAAAACATAGTTGTGATTGAAGATAACTTTTGTATAGCTATCAGTTGTAAGAATTGTGGCGTCATGCAGTGCTTGGGAGCTCATCGTTCCTAGCACTGATGAAACTGTCAAAACGTAATAAATTGTCAGGTGTTCAAAACTAGGAAGAGCATTTGCTTCTTGTCCCTAGAATTAAATGCGTTTTGCATATTCCGCTCTCCTTTAGGTATTGTTTGATAAGGTCTTCATTTCCTTTCAAGTTCTAACCCCAGTGCATAGTAGTTTTTATGAACGCCATTGAAAAAAAAAAACAATCCCTTCGAGTGAACACCAATGAGTACGTGTTGCGAATAATTAAAGCGCACAACTTGAAGCACCCGAACTTGATGAGCAGAGATCTGGAGAACTCATTATCTCTGGCAAAACATGCAGGCTACCACGTGCCCACTGCACCGGCGAGTAGGCCATTGAGACCGAGATTGGCTATCGCCTTCAAGTCGCTCGCTTCAACTTGTATGGAAAGACCCGTCGGTAGCCCAGCTCCATTGTGTTCAACCCGACAAGTACATTCACTTCGCGGCAGACATCATATATTGAGTTTCGAAGCCGCAGACTTCCTTTATTAAGCAGTGCTCCGCCAGATAGCTCGATCATGTTGCAAGCATTTTTGTATCCATAGCTTTTCGACTATAATAGTAAATGCCCATATTGATGCCAGAGGTGAACGACCACTGCGTTTTTCGCACGCTCATAGATTCATTCTTTTTCTCGCGTCTCAACGACGGGGCAACGCATAGCCGTCTCTCATCCTTATCGTGTGAATGACAGCAAAGAAGAATCTCGCTGACTCATTGTTTTTTTAAAAAAACTGCAAATGAAAAATATGTTGAGGACAACACAAGCAAGCAGTCTCCCTGAACTTTGAAAGAAAAAGTAGACACGTGGAAAGCCAGATTATCCCCGAAAGTTTGCTTGATTCGTGTAGAAAGCACAGTTGTGATGACGTCGCGCATGACTTATGACACGGCCCAGCAGCAATCTTTCACTCATCCTACAAAATGTGTCTGCGAACAACTCAAAATATGAGAGGAACTGCGCACTGGACAGTGAGATTTATGATAGGATCAGCGAACTCGAAGGCCAAATGAGAAGAAAGTGGCATGGATGGTGAAAAAAAAATGAAGTATACTCCCTGAACAACCATTCCCTTATTTCCTTCCTTATTTTGTGTTTGTTGAGCACAGCCAGTTTCTGATTTATTTTATTTATGTTTTTATATCCGACTTCAAGTTTGAGTATCTGTCGTGTGTGCCACCCATCATTCTGCAATCACTCAAGTCTCAAAGAAGGTAGCTTCAACCAACAATTCATAAGGAATGTCTTGTCCTGTCCTGTCTTTCCTTCCTTCCTCCCTCTATCCTTCCATTCTTTCCTCCCTCCCTTTCTTCCTTTCTTTCTTTCTTTCGTTCGTTCGTTATTTCTTTCTTCCTTCCTTCCTTCTTTCCCCTTCCCTCCCTCCTTTCTTTCTTTCTTTCTTTCTTTCTTTTTTTCTTTCTATACCGATAATGTACTTAATGACGTACTTCAAGTAGTGTACTTGAACCAAAAGGGAAGATAACCATTCATATCACAATCACATCCTCTCTTTCTCCGTCTCTCACTTGCATCTCGTATGCTATAATGCACAATGGTGTTCCTAACCCTTTGTTGCTGCGCACCACGCATAAACCTTCTAGACGGGTGATGGAAGTGGGAGGTAGCAGGAAATAGCTCAAAATTGTCAGTGTATTTGAACTTTTGCTAAAATATGCTCTTCCAAGGTGACATCTACAAAAGTTGCTCGAGTATATAAAATTGTGAACTAACCTCACTGAAGAGAGAACTACTTGGCTTACTACAAATTACTGAAGAGTAAGATGTACACCTTGCTACACCTTACTGAACCCAAAAAAAAACAATGCCCACAAAAGATCGCAAATAAATTCCTCATGTAGACGTCTTCGGCGCAAATATTGTGTACTGAGGTAACTTGTCTTAAGATTGTTCTATAGTATACAGATTCATTTAGTATACAAAACAATGTCGAAAACAGGCATGGTTTGGTCCGGCCAGGCTACAAGAAGAATCGCGTAAACTACTCAGCCGATTTGAGAGGGGTGGGAGAAGGAATTGTCTAGCGTAGCACTCGGGGATCATGGGTGCCTCGTGGAGTGGGCGGGGTTGGCAGCTGAGTACAACGAAGTCACGAAATAGTCACTCGCCCACACCTCTCTGGCACTAATTCCACTACACAATATAATTCCCGCAATAAATATTTTATTCGCTCACTCACTGTGCCTACTTGATTGCGCTGTCAAATACCAGCTTCGTTCAAGCAAGTGTGTAGTCACTCGTAGTCACCGAATCATAACGGCTACGCTATTCAGCCGATCTTTCCTAGTTCACCACGAACCAAAACCTATCACCATCATAAATGGGTACGTGCCACAGAAATTGGGCGATTCCCCCTACTCACCACTGGTCCACCAAGGAGGAAGAAGGCAAGAGTAAGGCCAACAGGTAGCTGCAAAGCGACGGTGGAGAGCCGGATAGCCAGAGTACCTACAACGAGAGGAAACAAGAAAATGGGAAAAGCAACTGCGGCTGCGATAAGACATGAAGCGATTACCCCAATCACGACGTGCACGTGTTTTATCTGCGCCTGTTCGCGCTTTAACTTAAACTCCTTTACTTTGAAAATCAATGTCTAAATAACCTAGCGTCCCATAGCTAAAGCGTATACGCTCTAAATAAGGTCCTGGTCTAATGATGGCTGTATCCATGAATATATAGACACAAATGTGCGGTTTCCTCTATATATCTGTCACTTGAAGCGGGACCTAACTAACAGTGTAGAAGTAACCTAGAAACAAGTTGCATCACTCAGCCAAGGCCTATAAACAGCCTAGGAGCATTCAGGTTTGTCTTGAAAATTGTTCAGCTTCGCTGTTTTAAGGTTTGAGTAGCGTGTGCAAGCCTCGTATATTTTTTGTTGGGTGCTTATCATACGAATATTACTTACCACGTTCCTAGAGTTAGTACAGGTCTCATTGGCGGGCAGTATTATTGTGGAAATAAATGAGACCTCATTTAAGAGCTGTTTCACAAGGCTCCAACAAAGACCGCGCGAACCACAACTGCTTTCAAAGAGGTTGTGAAAGGGTGCGGTGATTTAATGCGGAGAATCACCCAAAAACTGAGTTCACGTGGTTTACACGTTAGCGATAACCTCGCGCAAACACGTTTTTTTTTTTTAGTGAATAGTCCGAGTGCGTCAATACCACTTGAAGCAATGCCGTGAAAAATCGTCATTAAATAGTCGTTAAACGCCATTTTTGTTACATCTTCGTGTACGCTAACTACGGCGATATAATGGAATAAAGAGTGCCGATAATGAGGGCCTCGTGTCAGAAGGCCAAGAGAGAAATAAGAAATCACTCACATTTGGATTCTTGATTTTACTCGCATTCGCAGGTCTCGCGTGCTCTCGTGTCATTCTTTTCTTCTTTTTCACTCAGTCGGTCCCATGAAAAATAACACATATAAAGAGCACTATGGCGAACCATAATCGACAGCACACATTATTTCGACCCATCGGTCTTCGCAAACTGGCCCGCCGCTCAGTGAAAGCTGGCACGCAACCCTGATTCAACAGGATTGAACGTTTCCCGGAAACACTTATCAGTTATGGACTTTTGAGGGTCGTGAACGATGAATGCGATCACTAATGACGAAAGGTAAAACTAATCTGCGCAATGAACTGAAAGGAAAGCGCTTAGATACAGGCGATGCTACTATTTTTTTTTCTTGTCGCCGATGTGATATTCACAGTCGCATCTTGATTTAGAGCTCCTCTAAGTGCTGAAATGCAGTGCAGACATTGGTCTCCAAAGATGAAGAGGGAATAAAATGGTGGCAATTGTATTTGTTTGCGCCGTTTGGGATGGCCTCGGAGCTGATAATGCTCCGCGATGTAGTTCGTCTCGTCATCGCATAAAAAGAAAAGAAATGAATGAAAACTGTGTTTATCACTACGCCAAAGAAATCAGATTAACGCGGAATTGCGTATTGCTTTCACATTAGGATAATAATTGACTGTTTATTGCACATCGATGTAGGGGGGATTGCACAATGTATGTTGGTGTTTGGCAGTTACAGCTCTATTTCACGTGACGCCACAGTCGTTACCATCTTCCCTTTTTGAATAGCTTTTATTTAAGCAGAAGATACATGTCTATACTCAGTGATGACTGGAGCTTCAAGGCGACTTGTTTATTGAGACATCGTGAACCTTCTGAGCACACATTGCATGCAGTTGAAAATTGAAGGAAAAAGTCAAACTCTATAACCTGCGCTCTTCAAATAAATAAATAGATCAATAAATAGCAACATCCTTAGCCCT